>NW_006263331.1:142595-149515 GCF_000469605.1 Apis dorsata
TTTTGATTTCATTTAAAAAATTAAAGTTAACTTTATGATCTGTAATTTGTAGAAAAACTATTAATAATGGATATTTTTATTTTAGTGTAATATTTTTTTATAAATAACTTTTGAAGAATAATAAGAAAGAATATTTTTTTAATAGGATTAATCTTTTACGAGATATTTCGATTTTACGAAATATATTTATATTATCTATAAATTATTTTATAATACTTACGTAATCTTGAGCTAATCTTGGTAGATATCTTTTTTTTTGTTCTTCCGTAGCAACTTTCTTAATTAATGAATTTACTAAAGTATTATGAATGTCGATTAGAGCTGCCACAGATCCATCGACTTTGGCAACTTCTTCGACACTTAAAATTGTTGTCATGAAATTACATCCAGAACCACCGTATTTTTCTGGTATTTCGATACCCATTAACTATCAATGAATTTATTAAAGACATTATACGTCATTTAAAAGTAGGTGAAGGAAATAAATATCTTAAGATTATATAAATCAAATTTATATTAATTTATTAGAGTGAAAAATGGTAGACTTACACCATTTTCAAAAAGCTTTCGTATTAATCCTTCATCTATTTTGCTTTCTTTTTCCATTTTACGTACAAGCGGAGCAATTTCTTCTTTTGCTAATTTGTTAACTAAAAAATTTTACATAAATTATTTTGTACATAATTTTTATAAAATTATATTTTATACATAATTTTAAGAATTAATTAAAGTAAAATATCTACTTTTCACGAAAAAACAATTTATTGATAAATATTTGATAATAAGAAAAATTACCGCTTTCTTTCATCAAAATTTCTTCATCTGTAAATTGAGATAAAGGTCCAGGATTATGATTCAATCGTATTATGCATTTACTTAAATATTTTTTGTTATATATTTTTCGGGATATCTGAAAATTTTTATTATTTATTTTATTTTTATTTTCGAGTACATATATTATGAAACAACTATTATGAAATTATATTTAAAAAAAAAAATAATAAATTATATTTTTTCACAAATTGATATTTAAATAACATAAATAATATTTTAAAAAATCCTTGATTGATTTATTTTAATCGCGAAGTTTTCAATGATTTGATTGATTTTTGATTACAATACAATACAGATAACATTCATAGTAATTATATAATAATATATAATGATACATATAAAAATAATATATAATGAATTTAAAAAAAAATAAATAAATTCAATTCAAGATATTTAAATATTTTTTTTAAAAAATTAAAAAATATTTTTATTATCCATCCTAAAATTAATATTTTATAACAAAATGAAAAGAAGAAAATTAAATATTTAAAAATTAAAATTAATATAATGTAAAACGTAATGAAAAACGGAATATTAACGATATTAAAAAATTGTGTTATTGTAAAGAAAAAAAAATATACAATAATAGTCAAGTAATTATTATAATTTTTTTTTTCATTGAAATTAAAATCTTTATATGCCACGTCATCAAATTAATAAAATAATTTCTTCTTTTTGTTTTATATTGAAATTATTAAATCACTTATTTGAATTTGTTTATATTATTAACCAATGACGAAAGTTGTATGGAACCGTCAGAAACGTTTATGTATACATACCTGGTTCATTTGAAGAGTAAATAAATTCATATTTAATTTAATATTTACTTCTTAAATCACAAATTACAAATCAATTTTGATAATTTTTAAGAATTGTAAATTAATACTAAGAGAAAGTATATTGATGTTAGCGAAAATCTAACAATTTGAATAAATGAGAAGAGATAAAAATCAGTGTTGTCTGGTCAAAGATGAGATCGAAGACTGTAGCACTGACGCGATTAGAAATCATTATATCTCTTTGGCTCAAAGTAAACTTCCAGTTAATTCTACTCATGGAAAGCGCCAAACAGGTTTTTATCTGAAAAAAAAAAAATAAAAAAGATATTTGTTTATGAAAAAAATAATGTAATTATATTTATTCAAAGTTATATATTATTAGATTATTATAAATATATATTATTATATTATTATTAATATATTTGTTTTGACGAAAGAATATTATTATATAAAACAATCGTAAAATATTATTATGTTGTAATCTCAATTTTCTAATATTGTAAGTTGCGATTGCACTTGTATAAAATCAATATCACATGTTTTTATTTATTATAAAAACAGGTTCTTTTATTCTGATTAATTTAATTATTTTGTGCTATTCAAATATTTCATTTTTATATTATTAAAATAATATTAAAAATCTAATATTAAAATAATTTTTTATTCAAATATGTATATATTCTAAAAATAATCAATCCGCTTTGTTTAACATTTTTCAAATTAAAGTTTACGAATCAAACGAGATAAAGTTCAATTGATAAATTGAGAGGAAATTAATCAAATGATATGAAGGATAGAAATAAATGGATAAACATTATATTAGAGTATCGTATTGTGGTATAGAATTATATACTAAAGAAAATATTAAGAATAATTTAAAATCAATATTCTACATTTATATTTTAAATTGATCGATAAATATACACTAATCTGTTCTTATTGTACACATAATATATAATATTAAATATCACAATAGTATGAAATATTTTCGATTATTCATGTAATATATCGACTTATGATGACTTTCGATACGTTCGTATTATATCTTAATATTATTGGTTGTATAAAATTCAAATGTTTTGATTGGACGTTAATTTAAAAGATAACCAATCAGATTTTCGAGAAGCGATCTTTCGTTGGTTTGTTCTTAAAGTTTCGTAGATCAGCTATGTGTTGCGCATTAGTATTGTGCGCAAGATCCGCGTGTCCATTGTACAATTAGTTCGAGGAAAAAACAGGAATACAGAGAGTAGAGTAGAGACGAAGTATTAACCTCGATAATGAAGTTATAATAAATTATTTACGATTATTCACTTCTATATATCGTCAAAGAGATCAAGTATGAAGATTCTCATAAGCATAAATATTATTAAATGAATTATAGGTAAAATTATAGGTTAAAAATTAATATAATTGAAAACTTGAAAACTTGAAACGGGAAAGAGATATAAAGAACGAAGTGCAAAAGTGGAAAGGAGAAGATAGAAGTAGAAGTAGAAGTGGAAGTGGAAGTGGTGGTGGTAGGAATAGTGGTGGTGGCAGTACGAGCGAACCAGAAGGTGGAGGAGGTTTGGGGAAGGTTTGCCAGCCGCCGGAAGAGCATCGACGGTGACGGGGGCGGGGAAGCTGTCCACCGAACGGAACGACCGCTCGGTGATACGAACAGCGAGTCAAACGGTTCCCCAAACGAATACGGATATATCGATCATCTACAATAGTCGCCTAATTTTGTGTTAGGTAAGTCATTTTAAATAATTAAATTAGAATATATAATTGTGAATATAATTCATTTTAGAACTCACAATATTATTAAAATACGAAAGACGATAGTTCTAAATAATTGACAAGAATGACGTAGCGTAAGGGGTGTGTCGTGTCGATTAGGCGGCAATCTTGGATGTTTTTTTATACATTTGTACATACACAACCTCTTAGTCTTGTGAATCATATTTTTCATTGATTATGGAATATTTCATAAAAATACATTGATAATTATTATTACGATTTCTGCTGTCATAATTGCGCCATTGAAAACCATTACTCTCCATTGCTGTATCGCCATTTGCATTGTTAAACCATTGACCTTCTTTTCTTGCTATGTTCGTGTCAAACATTAAGTTTAAATTAAAAATTTAAACTTAAAAACGATAATAATGATATTTTCATATTTCCATTCTTTATTTAATATGTTTCGTAACATTTTATATATATGTATGTATACCGGCGGGAAAGTATTAGAATCAAAATTTTAATTTTCATTTTAGATTTTCGTTTGAAAATTTATATCATTTTAATGTTAATTCAATATTTATTCAAAAATGATAATAATAAATAAGCATGTCTGTATTAAAAAATTATTCGAGTCAAATTTTTTCATTATTTTTTATATGCATTTAATTAATTCATTATACATGCAATACTGCAAGGATGTCAAAAATTCGACAAAAGACAATCATAATAAAAATTAACTCTTTTATACTATAAAATTTACTCAATGCGCGGTCGTGCGCGTGCGCATTTATATCAGATTGCTCGCATTTGTTTGTAGAGTAATAAATTGACATACATGTAATGGTCATTTGGGCGTATCACACGAATAATCATACGCTGAGTTCGTCTCGACGTCCTTATGATCGAATTCGGAGACAAAATATTAATATAACATCTACAAACATGATTGTATGTTAATGTCTTAAACAAAATTCTAAAGCGATTACATTTTTTCTTATAGAAAGTATAATTTGAAATATAATGATAATAAATTATAGTATGCAATTATGAACATTTTTTTTCTTATAATAACTCTCAACCGCCCGCGCGCAATCTATCGTCGCTTGGAAATAAACTTGCTGCTCTCGAGTTTCGATTCTATAGAAGGAATGTTCACCTGTATGTTCAACAGTGTTGCTTTATCTTTTGAGCTTCGTTTTTTAACTGATCCAAATTTAATTTATTTCATTATAATTATTATTTTTATTATTAAGAAAATATTATTATTAATAAAATACAGATTTTTTTTTACATAAAATATAGCAGAAGCATTTTATTGTTCACTGTTCTATTTAAATAATTAAAAAAAATTTTTTTCTTTCTTTTTTTTTTTTGTATTTAGATTATGATAATCGTATTTGGATAAACGTAATATAGTATATTGCCTAACGAGCAACGATAGTGAGTTTTACGTTTTAAGTTATGACATCATCGCATCGAGAAACAGCGGACGCGTCGCATTAAATATCTCACACGTAATATGTGCATTCAGCTGATTATCTTAATAGTTCAATACGTTATCAGTATTTTTTTATATATCTAAATTTTTTAATAAAATAATAACAGTATTTAATTATACTATATTGATTTCGGCAATTTAAATTTAAAATTTTAATAATAAATATTAAAATTCATGTAGAAATTAAATAATTTTTTAAAAAATTTGTAAAAAGACAAAATATTTATAAAATTATAAATGATAACAAGATAATGATGATTAAGCACAAATAACCGGAATTCAATTAATTCATTATTAAATAACGTTGATAAACATTAATTGAAAGAATTACAATTAAAGAATTACTTAATTATAAGAATCATGTGCACATACAAATAAAAAAAATTAATTCAAAATTTTTATTTCTTGTTTTTTTTCTTGATTAAATATTAATATAAGAAGATATAAAAAATGTATTTTAATAAAAATATCATTTGTCATCATTTATTATATCATTTGTCATTATTTATTATAATTTATTTTTTATAGGTAAATTTATCTTTTAATGATAAATTTTATTATCAAATTCGATATTAACAAATATCGAATAATCTAAAAAATTTGTATTTTATTATATTAAATAATTAATTATATATATTAATTAATTATATTAAATATATTAAATAAATAGAATCAGAATTATATAAATTTTTTTATTTATTTCTTTTAAAATGAAAATTTAGTGAGAACCGAACATGTGAGATTAATTATTTCAAAAGACAATATATTTTTTACTTGTTTAATGATAATAGTTATTGAATTTTTTTTTTATTGTTTAACTCAATGAATTCATAGACAATAATTATGAACACACTTTGTTAGAATATTTACCAGAATTTTATATTATTTACCAAAAATATATTATCAAAATATACCATATATTTACCAAAAATTTATAAAAATTATTTAATAAATTTATCTTTTCTATAATTGTGTATAAAATATTTGGTTTAACATTAATTAGTAAAAAAAAATATCAAAAAGCAACAGACTTGCGATAAAAATACTGTGAGAAATTATTTTGAAATGCTGTGGTTATAAAAAATAATTGAAAGAATTTGAATACTCTCTATGATTTCTTTTAGAATAGTATTTGCGGAAGTTATGAATTTGGGTTAAATGTATGCTTCCGAATTATTAAGAGTCATTGAACAAGATTATAAGAGATTATAAGAGATACTATGTTGCTTGATATATTAGAAACAATTAATTAGAAACAAATAAAATATATTTATTTTTGTTTTTTTATCACAATATTTAAAAAAAATTCAATTTTATTATTTACCGTTTATTTTTCTCTAATTTGAAAAATCATTGAATGAAAATTGAATTAAGGTTAATGTAATATCCTGAAAGTATTCTAACATATTATTTTCATTAAAATGCTATTATAAATCCAAAATTCATTAAATTTATACAATTATTTTCAGGAAATTTTATATTTATATTTTTATTTATGCATGTAATTACAGAAAATATTTACAGTTAAAATATAAGTTATATATTTAAAAATATAAAAAGAAAAATATAATGCGGAAATTAAAAGTGGTTTTAAGATGAGAATGAGGGAAGAGACATAGAATACAGCAATAGAAACACATGATATAAATAAACTTACTAAGAATTTGAAAAAAGAAAACTATGATTTCAGTCGTACTAGGGATTCTTGTCATTTCTATCTACCATCTACGCGTTCGACGCACCTTACTCTACTTCACTGTTACTCGTAACTTTATTGATCGTTTGCTATCTTCTGTCGGTTTTCTTGCGTTTATTGCTTTTCATATTTAAAATGAAAAAAAAAGATATAATCAAATTTATTTTTTAAATAAATAATAATTTAATATGTACTATATCAAAAATATAAAAAAATCAAAATATAAAAAATTAATATTGTTTAAATGAAAAATAAAAAATTAAATTAAATTTTTCATTTTATTTTTTAATTTTTTAATATCTCTATAATAATACTAAAGTATTTTGTTTTAGCCGGTATCCAACGGCGGGGGAAGGAGGAGGAGGTGGAGGTGGAGGAGGAG
>NW_006263331.1:149859-152834 GCF_000469605.1 Apis dorsata
ACGACGAAGACGATAGTGATAGTGCTAGTGATAGTAGTGGTGAATGTGATAGTGGTGGTGATAGTGATAACGAATAGAAATACGATAAAAAATACAAAAGAAAAATATAATTTGAAAAAAAATAAAAAGGAATTGGTAAAGAGACACTAAGTAAAAAAATAAGGATGGCAGATACAAGTCAACAACAACCATTATCCGAACCACACACGAATGGAGTAATGGATGGTTTGACAGAAGAAGAAAAGAGCAAAATGCGGCCTGCAGATATCGATGCGGTAAGATTTTTAAAAAATGGATTTTTTTTTATATTCTTTATTATGTATTTATTATGTTTCTAATTGATATTAAATGAACTTTCTATCATATATTAAGATTTCTAAAACTGTAAAACAAATGCTTTTAATATTTGCATATATAACTTTAATAAAATATATTTAAAAAATATATTAAACTTAAATATTTATTTCATAGGACATGAGAGAGATGGAAAGAAGGAAGAGAGTCGAAATGATGATGAATTCGCGACTTTTTCGAGAAGAATTAGAACGCATAATTGAAACACAAATGAAAGATGGTGCTGGACCATCAGGTCTATTACAGCAAATCTCGGACATGATGGGTGCACAAGGTGCTCGATTCAACGGAAATATTTTTAAAAGTATGTTTATGAAATATCATTCAAATATTTGCTTGAATGTTTAAGTAATTAATTTTTTTAGATTCAAATTGTGTATTACCTATCAATGATATACGTGGTGTTGAAAGTATGGGTTATGCAAAGGGAGAGAAATTATTGCGCTGCAAATTGGCAGCAGTATTTAGATTGCTTGATCTCTATGGTTGGACTCAAGGTGTTGGAGGACAAATTACAGCTCGTTTAAATCAAGATCAAGAACACTTTTTAGTTAATCCATATGGTTTATTGTATCATGAAGTTACTGCTTCAAGTTTGATTAAAGTTGATATGCAAGGAACAATCGTGGAACAAGGAACAACCAATTTTGGGGTTCATGTGGCAGGATTTCAATTGCATTCAACAATCCATGCTGCGAGACCCGATATAAAATGCATTGTTCATATTACCACTCCGTCCGTTACTGCTGTAAGTATAAAAATAACATAATTTTAGATATCTCTTAATTTTACTTTTAAAAAAAATAATATTTCATTTATTTCTTTAGATCTCGTCATTGAAGTGCGGATTATTGCCAATAGGACAAGAAAGTATAGTAATAGGAGAGGTAAGCACGCATCAATATATAGGTGGATTTTTTGAACCAGAAGAAAAAGAGAAGATAGCAAGAAATCTTGGTCCAATGAACAAAATCATGTTGTTAACGAATCGCGGTGCTCTCTGTTGTGGAGAAACTGTCGAAGAAGCTTTCTTCAATGTTTATAATATGGTCCTAGCTTGTGAGACTCAATTGAAATTAATGCCTGCCGGTTTGGATAATTTAAATCTTATTTCTGAAGAATCTAAAAAAGCTATATTCGAAGCTTCGAGAAAACCACCGACACCGCAACAAACGGTTCCAATTTCTGAAACTACAGCTCTTACTGAGAAACTCGAAAAGCGTTGGCGAATCGGTGGAACTGAATTCGAAGCTCTTATGCGGATGCTTGATAACGCTGTAAGTATATAGATTTTTTTTTTTGATTTTCATTCTTTTGTTTAAAAATAATACATTTATTAATTATTTCATATATATTCGTCAAATATAATTTAATATAATATATATATATTATATTTAATATAATTTGGCAGGGTTTCCGAACTGGTTATATATATAGAAATCCGTTAGTGAAAGGAGAACCTCCGCGGCCTCGAAATGATGTAGAAGTACCGCCAGCGGTCTCGTCTTTAGGATATTTACTTGAAGAGGAAGAATTATATAAACAAGGGTAAATATGTTTCTTAGATAAAATTTGTTATATATATTAAACAATTAACGAAAAAAATTCTTCCATTTATATTCTCCATTTTTTATAGGCTTTGGAAAGGTGGTCGTAAAGGTACAGATAGATCACGTTGGTTAAATTCGCCCAATGTATATCAAAAGGTTGAGATACTTGAAACAGGAACTCCTGATCCGAAGAAAATAACAAAGGTAGAAGTCATCACTTTTGAGAATAAAGATGAGTAGATGTAACGGCGTGCTTCTATGATGAAAAATCAACAAAATTGATATAAATATAAAAGTATAAAGTAATGTATGGAAAAAAAAAAATTAAATTTGCGCAAGCATTACAACGATCTTGCATAATATTATAGAAGTAATACTCTTTAACATTAAGATTTGTGAATATTTTACATATATACATGTTGTTACATTTATAATCTTCAAAAAAGTTATTTATCAAAATTTAATTATCACCGTTAATTATCACAGAAAAAGATCATATAAAATATTAGTTTTCAATAATATTATTTTTCCTTGTTGTGATGAGAAAGCAAATGAATAACATTGTACGAAATTGTCCATTTCTTTCAATATAATTTATTACATTTTGTATAAAAACATACTAAAATTATAGTTCAAGATTAGTCTGAAACATTGATTTTCTCTATTTAATTATATTGCATTACTTGCTCATTATTTATAATCTCTATAGTAATATTGTCAATACTTTCTATACATTCCACTTTATCAAAATATAGTAGAAAATATATGAATTATACAAAGGAGAGAGAAATAGAGAGAGGAAAAAGAAAATATAAAGCTTAGTCTATTCCTGAACAAAAAAAAGGATACATTTAATAAATTTTTAATGATCTTATTATTAGAATAAATGTAGTTCTAAATAAATATTATTATGATATTGTTTGGATCGATTAAATTATAATAAAAGCTTATTGCACCTCTCTCTTGTAGCTTGTGGTATATGAATAAAATATATGTCTACTGTTTATCGTGTGTTGTAGGTAATTTTTCAAAAAAAAAAAAAAAAAAAAAAAAAAAAAAAAAAAAAAACCC
>NW_006263331.1:153143-157826 GCF_000469605.1 Apis dorsata
GTATGACATCATGTATAGGAACAAGAGAAAGAGAATATTTTTTGAAAAATTGATTAGTTCGATGAGCAATAGAAGCTATATTCTCGAGCATTTTTTCGAGTTTATGGCATTTTAATATTGCTACACGAGAATCGAACTTCAGTTAACCATATATATTATGCATACGAATATTATCGTTTGACCGATTCACATTCAAAACTGTGTATGAATGTGTGCCTGTTAAAATCGTGTCGTCTAAGGGATGGATATTCAACTCTTCGTCCCACTGCATTTACAAAACCAGATCGATCGACCCTATAGAGTGAGAGAGTAAAGAAACGAGTGGGAAAGAGAGCGAAAGCGAGAATGATTGAGAGAGATACGAAACGTATAAAAAAAATTCATTATTAATAATAGAAGTAAATATGACATGATCATTTTATTTAATGTCGAGAATAAAGATTAATAGTTTTAAATAAATATCGCAGTATCAACGACGTGCTACTTACATGCAAAATTAAAATAATACGACGACATCACCAGCAAAGCAGGCACACATAACATATGCAGACAATACGAAAATATATATATAATAATGCTGTGTCGGATGTCGAATTATTGATGAGGGTCGACTAACGTTCTGGTTTTGTGTGCAGTGGGTGTCAGACGGATCTCCGACCCATAGCAGTACACCGGTGAAGATCGACAGTGCCCTTCAATTTGTACCGAAAAATACCAATCCAAAGGAATTTAAACAAATACAACAACAGGTAAGTGAAATGAAATTTCAATAATGCAATTTATATGAATTTTTTTAATTTAATGAAACAATTTAATTTTAATTATTTTATATTCACAAATTGATTCAATCCTTGGAGCTATGTTTTCTTTTGTTTAGATAAAAGATTATCGTAGAGCAGATAAAATATCAGCTGGACCACAATCTCATATATTAGAAGGTGTTACGTGGGAAGAAGCTAAAAAGATGCAGGTAAAATGTTTTAAATAATAATTTTAAAATTGAAGTATTAATGATTTCTTAATTTACTGTTTCGTTAAATTATATGTTCAGTATATTTATTTTATATTTTAAAATATATGTATATATTAATAAAAAATATTCATATGGAAGGATGCCACTATTAGCGGAACAGGAGAGCAAGTAGTATTGGTAGGTGCAGCCAGTAAAGGTATTATACAAAGAGGGTTTCAACACAACGCAATGGTTTATAAAACGCCATATGCCAAAAATCCTTTTGATGCTATTACTGACCAAGAACTCGATCAGTACAAACGAGAAGTGGAACGTAAACAAAAAGGAGATATCTGTACGTAAGATAACATAAATTTATTGTCAATTGGAAATTTATATTATTCATTAAGATTATAAATATAATCTTATTGATATGTGTTTTGTAGATGATGAGTCGCAATCAGAATCGGAAGCATTATCATCATTTAATGTCAGCCGCGCAACACATGAATCGAGCACTGCCAAAAGTCCTATTCAATCACCTGTATCAGTAACATCGGAAACAGAAGAGGAAAGCAGAGATGGTGAGTAATCATCACAAGACATTTTCATATATTTTATATCTTGATATTAAAATTAAAAAATTATTTAATTAATGTATTGTATTATAATTATTTGTAGAACCCCGAGTATTACGAATAGAAACGAAACAAGTGCCTGCACCAAGTCAACCTGAAGTTGTACTGAGTGATGGTAAGTTATTTTTGATAATTTCTAATTTCAAAATTCAATTCTAAAATTACTCATGTTTATAGAGAGAAAGATTTCTTAAAAATAAGTGAAAGAAATGTAATTTGCATGTTCGATTGATATAAGAAAAGCCTTGTATTGTGTTAACTTTTTCTTTATTAATATTTACTATTGTAAATATTTTTTCTCCGCTTTTTGGTTTTATAATATCAAATTCATATGAAATACATTTTGAATTTCTTATAATTAATAATAACGATTACAAGGCTTGATCCATAAGCATGAGGATATTGCAATTAATTATTGTATTTTTATGCTATTTTAGTTTTTATCATTTTAATTTATGATCACTAACGCTTGCACCTTGCATGCCTGTATATTCACAAATATACGCATGTTCACATAAATATTTTTGCATACTCATTGTTTGCTACAGTACATCAATGTTATTTCCTTTTTATTAACTTCCTTTTCTTTCATTTTTATCCCGCAATGCACGTTTTTATCTTACATCACATTAATTTTTATAAATCTATGTACATATTATACTTTTCTTTGTCAGTTATAAATCATTCTAATTATTTAAAGAAACGATGTGATCATTTCGGATTAAAAACTGAAGAAATTCTAAGAAGTCTATTTCAAAATATATATATGAGCTAATTTATATTATATCGAATATTATATATATCATTCTCTTATGAATGCAACGAATTTCTTAAATACGTAGGTGTGAGCATCCGTGATCATAATAACTATCTTCTGTCTTCACGAGAAAGAAGGTAAATAAAAGGAACAAATATTAAAATAGAGTTGTAGTGTTTTTGGGCAATATGGTTACAGATCCTGATTCATCCAGCAGATACTACAGTCATAACGAGTATAAGAACAAGATTGAAAATGAAGTCTGCGTTGTTCGTAAGCGTGATTATTCAGTTGCTGAACTATATCGATGTGAACCACGTTTAGAAATTGTTCGAAGTGATATAATCGCGAAGCGGTTAGTAACTACATTAATCGAATACTATCCTCGTCCTCCGATTATTTCAATTGATGAGGAAGTAAATTATTCGATAGGAACAAAGTATAATGATCTTGAACAAGTTTCAAATCTAGTTTACTTAGAAGATAAAAAAATGCCAAAAGAATTGTATAATAAAAAAAAACCAAAGGTTTGCAGATCATTGAAATGGAAAAATAATGAAAATTTATTGGATTTCTGTGATAAAAATTCTGATGTTTTGGGAAAAAATCGAGATGCAAAAACAAATTTAAAGTCGATTGATACAAGTTCTGTAGAACGGATTGCTGAAATGGTAAATTGCATTCGTTCAAATGTTTCACCATCAAAAACAAGATTGAGTGCATTATCTCGTTCTGGACTTAAAATTTCAACAAAATATAGTTTAGATCCTACTGATATGAGTTTAATATATAGTTTAACTCCTTTTATAAATTCAGATGATCATGAACATAGCAGTAACAAAATGTTGGATGAATGGTTGAGATTATCACCATTTATACTCAAAAATGATAATGATTTAAAACAGAATTGTTTTTCGCGATCAAGCAAAGAAAAGAATTTCAAAAACGAACAATGGAATAATGAAGATTGCTTAGATGATAAATCTGATAATTATATTTGGTCCGATTTTGATGGCGAAAGATATGAATCTTCTAATGGAATATGTCCTGAAATTATGAATAACGATCTATACTTTGATAATGGACATCTTGAAAATCGTTCAAACGAATCATTGGATACATTAGACCTGCCTGAAGTCAGAGAATTAATCGAAACTACTGATGAATTCTTTCAAAATGGCATCAGCGATAGTGCGAATGAGATTATAGCCGAACTGAATGTAAATGATACGTATGTGACTATTTATTATTTATTAAATGAGATTTTTGAAAAAGTTTATGACATACTCTCAGATGTAAACGAACAATATAGATCATTATCATCTTCAGTTTCTGAACATTTGTCAACTTCAACATCATGTTTAAGTGTGAAAAATAATGATTATGAGAAAGAAAATGAAAAGTATCAGAGCAATCAAAATGCTTCTATTGTTGTTGTACACGAGATTATTCACCATGTGATAGATATGTACGATGAATTTAAAAATGTGAAAGCCAATAAAAACGTAGATCTAAAAGAAATAGAAAATTGCTATACTATGAATCATGAAGACGGCCAGCAAATAAATAATTTGATAACATCAAACAATGATGAATTGGAAAAAGCATCTTTTAGAAATGAACAAACTGCACTTATTGCTTCTGCGAATTTGATTGAAATAAATGAAAAAAATAATGAATCGCTTGAAACAGCAGAAGAAGCTGATGAATTGATGGAAGCAGATGCAATTTTCGAATTCCATACAATAGTGAAAAAGAAACAAACTAATATTAATGACAAAGCGTTTGAATTAAATTTCCGCGTAGAGAAAAATCATAACATTGAAAATATTATTGAAAATAAAATATCACGTAAGCATGATATAGAAGATAATAAAGTTGAGAATTTATTTATTTTACCATCAAATACAACTGTAAGTCCTACGAATATCATTAATATTGAACAAGATAGAAATTCGAATAATTCGCTCGAAAATGATAAAAGAAAAAGATTACATATCACGGATGTTTCTGATCCTATAGATACATGCATCGATTGTATTCATTGTATGAAATTTTATACGGTGAATTACGATCAAGAATGTCCTTCATTAATATCTATAAATGAAGAAGAATCGAACGAAGAGATTACAAATTTGAACTATGATCGATTTAATGATATAAATGACAATACAGATATTCAAGAAGAAAATCAGCATAATGATCTTACGAATGATATATAAAAATAGCAAAGAATTATTTAATCGCGTTTTGAAAAATATCAGAAATATTTTCCTTTAAAAAGACGCGATTATTTTTTTTTTTTTTTTACAGTTGCAGAAATATTCTTCTTCAAA
>NW_006263331.1:158141-160632 GCF_000469605.1 Apis dorsata
ATATAATATTTATTTTAATGAAGTTTATTGAAGTACATTACATTTTCTTTTATATTTATTCCTTCTTGTGATGAAACAATAACAAAATAACCATCATTTCTTTCTTGCATGTTATTACAAATTATAAGAAATTTTTTTTTCGTTTATTATTAAGATTTTTTTTTATTTATTTTAATTTTAATTTACATGAATTTGCAATGAGAAATATATATTGAATAAGATATGTTTAAGTAGAAAAAAGAGATAATTGAAATGATAAAATGATACATTAATTTATAAAAAAAAAAAAAGAGACAATTGAAATGATAAAATAGTACATTAATTTATATTTTATCTTCACAAAGTTTTTCGTTTAATTTATTTCCTATTGTTTACAGTTGTATTGTACATGTTATTCACGCTCTTAAATAGTTGTTTTTGCATATTTCCTTTGTGAGTCCTTTCTTTATTTTTTTTACTTTTCATTTGTATTGAATACATGTTTCATAAATAAATCAATTTCAAAAAAATAACAAGATACGAGAATCCCAATCAAACTATTTTAATATCCTTTGTAATATATATTTTAATGTTTGTCTCAATTGATTTTGTAACGTGACCTTTTACTTGAAACATTTGAAGAATGAACAAGAATCACATACTGCTTTTCATTTTTGAGGTAAGCGTATATTTGACTATTGATATTGATGATTTCTTGTTTATTTTTTTTTTCTTTTCGTTATATTCATGAATAAATTTTTTAAAGATACTATAATGTTTTGCATTTTGTGTTACAGGAGAAAATACCGTAAACGGCGATCACTCTGATGCTCATCACAGTACATTTTCTCAAAGTAGTAAAGAGGTTTGTTTTTTCATATTATTCTTATTAAATACTTATATATTGTCCTCGAGTTTTATTAGAAATATACAAAATACAGTATACATATCTTATTTAATTTTATTTTTCTTGTATAACTTATTAAGAAAACTTATAATAAAGCTCGAGGATTTAAATCTATATGTTATAACAAAATTCATATATATGTATATATATATACAGAATGAATTATGTTATTATTATATATGGTACAACTTTTATACGATTAATAACATTAAAAAAAACAATAAGAAAAAATGTTAAATTCTATGATATAATTTTCATGGAACTTCGATTTTCTCTCCAATGTAAAGTTATAATATAAAATAGTATAAATAATTGTATCTATTTTCTTTTTAACAATTGCGTAATTTAAAGTTCCTTTCTTCAAGATAATATTTTCAAGTTTAATTCGTTTCTTATAATAATAACAATTATTTTTCACTCATGTTTTATTCATGTTCAATTATTGATTCATTCTGTATATATAAAGCAATATTTCATAAAATGTTCAAATTACAATCCTTATCCTTTACTAAATATTTCTAACGAATTTAATTCGGATCTCTTTTTTATATGTAAGAAATGTTAGTTGGGAATTTTTCGTCTCAGAACAATCTTAAATTTCGTTTATAAATCATCATTTCACAATCTCATCCTCGGCTGTCAAATGAGTCGTAAGAATCATGCACAAATGCTGCTTTTTCATTAACTGTGATATATCATGCTATGAATTAAGGTAGTGCGCCTATAGTGTTCGCTTGCATGAATCTAAGGATGACCGATTATTATGGACATAATAAAGATCATGCAAAACGCTAAAGGGCGAAGGAAAAGAAAATGAGACACGCGTGCGCGTTTGTTTATATATATATATATATATATATATATATATATGTATGTATGTATGTATATGCATATAAATCCATTGACAGAATGACATATTATATTCAAGTAAAAGATCTTAGGAGAAAAGAACACGCGCGCGCGCGTGCGCGCTTATAGGGAGAAAGAAGGAGGAAGAGAATTGGCTACTTGCATGTGCATGCAGAAAGGTTTATGGTTACGGTTGGGACCTTCCGTGTTAAGGGTTCCGTGTCGCAGGATGTGAGCGTTAGCGAGGAGTCTCCGAAAAAGGAAAAAAAGAAGAAGAAAGGCCTTAGAACACCCTCTTTCCTAAAGAAGAAGAAAGAAAAGAAGAAGCCAGTCGAGGCGTAGGTAGTCCTAACTTTGGTACGTATATATGTTAAACATAATGGGATTGATCTTTCTCTAATATCCAATTTCTATATAATTCTCGATTACATATCAATTTTTTTTATTTTTTTATTTTTTTTCTTTTCCTCAATTATTGATTATAATTATATATCGATACGCGTTGATTACATAAGCAAAATTGATAAGATTGATAATAATTCACACGAGAAAAATTTAAAGATAAAAACTGTAAGTGTTAAAATTTCTTGATATTTATCTGAGTGATAATAACTACGCGATATATATATAGATAATTTCAGTATTTCGGAAATACTAAGAAGAAATACAAAGATAAAAGGTAGGAAATTTTTATCTCAGAAGGACTTTTTTTTTCTTTTTTTTTGTCTTTCTTTTTTTTTTTTTTTTTTTTTTTTT
>NW_006263331.1:160936-174972 GCF_000469605.1 Apis dorsata
AGCTGTTGGCGCTATTGTAATTCGCATAGTTGCAACAATAGATATCTTATAGTCGCAATGATTGCTATAATAATATTTATACAATCACATGTTATCGTTTAGAATACTTATGTAGTTTTTTTTTTGTTTGTTCGTTTCCGAAAGTCATACGTCTCTTGTGTTTTATTGCATCATAAGTAGAAATAGTTGTATTTTATGAAAGATTTTTGTTTCCGCTTTCTATTTCCAGACACTGCCAGGAGCAAAAGCTTATCGCAAATAAAAGAACAATTATTGAATGAAGAATTAATCCGCGAGACAGAGAAGAGTCGAAGATCGCAAAGCGAGTCAAAAATGCATATACCGGAAACGAATGAAAATAGAAAATAGGAAATAGAATATAGAAATTTGAAAATTAAAATAATCATGCAACAATCACAGCATCTTTCCAGGACTCAAGACTGCCATCGCATTACGTCTACAATAAGAAACTATATTGTACTGTTAATGTTTTTACGTTTTTAATTTGTTAAAGCGTCGCGCTGAACTATTTAATCCGCTATTTAATTTTGCCTCCCCAGCCCCGTTTGTGTAATGCAATAAAACAAGACAAAAGAAATACGTCTCTAATTGACGAGAAAAGATGTGAAAAGAATTCCTTGTCTTATTATACAATATTTTGATTGTATGGATATTTGATTTTTCTATTCCTGTTATATCCATATCCTTTCTCATATCTCTTCCTAATTCAAATTCTGTTTATTATACAATCTTTTTTAATGTCATTCTTATAACATATCATCATTATATTATATCCATATATTTTGATATGTTTTAATATTAAGTTTAATTCAATTATAAATATTGTAATAAAAGTATTTATCACTTGCAAGATAAAATAGAGGAGAAGAAGAAAAGACTTTATAAATAAAACTCTAAATTGGATATTAGAGAAAAATGGTAGAAAATTAATTAAATTAAATAATATATGGAAATATATGAGTAGGTTCAATTTAGTATTCGTCAATAGCATCTGTCTCTACATCAGTCGAATCTAAGCCAACTTCTTCGTAGTCCTTCTCAAGAGCTGCAAGATCTTCACGAGCTTCAGAAAATTCACCTTCTTCCATACCTTCGCCAACGTACCAATGAACAAAAGCTCTTTTAGCATACATGAGATCAAATTTATGATCAAGTCGAGCCCAAGCTTCAGCAATAGCTGTTGTATTAGACAACATGCAAACAGCTCGTTGTACTTTAGCTAAATCTCCACCCGGTACAACCGTTGGCGGTTGATAATTTATACCAACTTTGAATCCAGTTGGGCACCAGTCAACAAATTGTATTGTTCGTTTTGTTTTAATAGTGGCGATCGCTGCATTCACGTCCTTTGGGACGACATCTCCTCTATACAGCATACAGCAAGCCATATATTTTCCGTGTCTTGGATCACACTTGACCATTTGATTTGCTGGTTCGAAACATGCGTTAGTGATTTCTGCGACCGAAAGTTGCTCGTGATATGCTTTTTCAGCCGATATTACAGGAGCATAAGTAACCAAAGGAAAATGAATTCTTGGGTAAGGAACTAAGTTTGTCTGAAACTCGGTTAAATCTACATTTAAAGCACCATCAAATCGCAATGACGCTGTTATTGAAGAAACAATCTGTCCGATCAGTCTATTAAGATTAGTATAAGTTGGTCTTTCGATATCCAAATTGCGTCGGCAAATGTCATAGATTGCTTCATTATCGACCATAAAAGCGCAATCTGAATGCTCGAGAGTCGTATGAGTAGTAAGAATGGAATTGTATGGTTCAACAACAGCTGTAGAGACTCGTGGAGCCGGATATATCGCAAATTCTAATTTAGATTTTTTTCCATATTCAACAGAAAGACGCTCCATTAATAAAGAAGCGAATCCCGATCCAGTACCACCACCGAATGAATGAAAAATAAGAAATCCCTGTAATCCGGTACATTGATCTGCTAATTTGCGTACTCGATCAATGACTAAGTCGACAATTTCTTTGCCAATTGTATAGTGACCACGAGCATAATTATTTGCTGCATCTTCTTTGCCAGTGATCAATTGTTCTGGATGGAAAAGATATTTATATATTCCAGTTCGAACTTCATCTACAAAAACAAAAAAAATCTCAATATTTCTATCATTAATCTCTAATAATTAAATGATTTAATGATTTTCTTTTTTTCTCTTACCAACTACTGTAGGTTCTAAATCGACAAATACTGCTCTAGGTACATGTTTGCCAGAACTGGTTTCGTTGAAAAAAGTACTAAAACTATCATCACCGCCAAATGTTTTATCAGATGGCATTTGTCCATCCGGTTGTATTCCATGTTCCAAACAATAGAGTTCCCAACAAGCATTTCCAATTTGGACTCCAGCTTGCCCGACATGAATAGATATGCACTCGCGCTAAAATAACATTTAAAATTCTATTTTTGAAAGAAAAAAGTTTTTCTTTTTTTTTTTTCCTTATCTAATTTTTATTATTTATCTAAATTCCAAACCACTTTCTTTTTCAAAAAAGAGGAAATTATGAGAAAATGAAATTTATTTTTTTTATTTGTCAATATTTCAATAATTATTTTCAATCTAACATTATATAAATGAAATCCTAAATCTTAAATGATCTATTACTTAGTTAAATTATTGATTTTATTTTATTATAATTTATATTTTTTTATTATTTTTTTATATTTATTTCAATAGTCATTCACCTAGAAAAATAAACATTTTTCTTACCATTTTAATTATGTAAAAATAATAAAGTTTATTAACTTATAAAATAATTAAGCACAAAATTTTTCACGACACGATTACACAGAAAATGAGACCGTTTCTTTGAACGATTAAAACTTAATGACGCAATGCAGAAACGGTCGTCGGCCTCTTATATCCTCCTCTTCGAATCGTCTCGAAATGTTCACAAGAAATTACAAATAATTATTTGAAAAAATTATTTTCCTCTTTTAGAATTTTTCATTATTGACTTCCTTTTTTTAATATAATATAAAACTTTGCACGCTTCTATTTGATAAAAATTATTATTAAAATAGATACAAGATGTTTTTAAACAAATTCACTTTCAGTTACGTCGTATTTAAGATTAAATCTAATAAACGAATATAAATAGCATAACGGTAGCTACAACTAGCAAAGTTAGCCAAATCGTACATAGTCAGTTGAACAAAAAGTTCATGATGCAAATTCCTGTGAGCTATTTTTGTTCATACACATATATATATATATTTATTTATATATATACTTATATATATTCCTTTTGTTCCTCACAATTCGGTTTTTCTATAATAAATCTAAAAATATACATATATTAAATTATAATATTCTAATATTTTCACAAACCTATAAAAAGTATTTCTATATTTTTAAATTTATTTTTTTTTATTAATAAAAAAAACATTAATTTGTATTTTAATATATGTATATTTTATAATAATGATTATAAATTAAAAGTTAATATTAGACAAATCTATATATTTTTATTTTATATATAATTTTTGAAGATATTTTTATATACGAATTGTAATGTGTTTGATTCATATAATTAAATTAATTTTTTCTAATCTAAGATTTATAAATAGCCGAAATTTCCAAAATAACAGATTTTTCCAATTGCAAAGCGTTAATAATTATTAATAATTGATTTATCTTGTTAATATTTTAAGTACAAATGATATTTCTTAATTATTGATTTACACAGTAATTGAATAATATTAATTCCATTAAATAAATAATTTTTTGATACAAATTCTTTATGATTTAGATAATTATTAAGTTAAGATTATTAAGTATAATTAAATATCAAAATTTTGAAACAATTATAAATACATAATACGAACATTATGTTGATTACTTTTTAGAGATACATACGTACCCATTGAAAAAGACATGTAGTTGCCTGTTACTACAAAATTATCTATTTTACAATTGGTTTCTACTATTATATATTATAGTATTATAATTATAGAATCATATTCATTTTGTGTATGGTACAAACAAATTAAATAAAAATATTAATAACATAATATAACTGTTAAACATACATATTTAGTGTTTGTAAACATAACCTTTTTGTTTTATTAACCATATATCCAATAAAAAGTATTTTGAAATACTGAAATATAAAAACATATGTATATACATTCAATAATTCTTGTTACATTATTATTATCTCAATTATAAACAACACGTACTATGGGACGTAGTCGTTCACCTTCTCCAGGAAGAAGAAGAGATCGATCTCGAGATCGAGATCGGGAACGTGAACGAGACAGAGATAGAAGAAGAAGACGTTCTCGTGAAAGAAGACGAAGGTATTTTTCTATAACTTATTACGGAATCAAATTATATAAAATATTATATAAATGATAACATAAATTTGAAATCATTTTAGATCTGTTGAACGGGATCGAGTAAAATCGAGAGAAAGAGAAAGGGATCGTGACCGTGAACGAGATAGGCACAGACGTTCATATAGTAGATCTAGATCAAGAGAAAGAGATAGACCTAAACCCAAATTAAAACCTACAACAGAACGTCCTGTTATTACAGGTATATAGATTTAATATTAAAAAAATATGAATTTGAAAAGATCTAATTTTTTAATATTTTTTTTGAATATTTTATTCATTTAAAATATTTAGAAGCTGATCTTCAAGGAAAAACACCAGAAGAACAAGAAATGATGAGAATAATGGGTTTTTGTGGTTTTGATACTACTAAGGGCAAAAAAGTTGAAGGAAATGATGTGGGAGCTGTACATGTTATTCTTAAAAGAAAGTATAGACAATACATGAATAGAAAAGGAGGATTCAATAGACCATTGGATTTTGTAGCATAAATTTTATAAATATGACAATTCCATAAACAATACAATTTCAAATTCTTTACAATTCGTACGAATTCCATTGTTTAGTGGCCTGGTTAGAACAATAGGATGTGCAAATGGTATAGAAAATAATTCATATAAGTAAACATAATATATCATACAGAAAAAAGTGAATCTAAAAACAAAATATGTTTAATTTTTGTTTCTTTTTTTTTTTTTCTTTTAACCCAAATTTTAAATAAGAATATTTCAATCTTCTGTTCTACATCGTTTTTTTGAAGGTACTGTATTATCGTCGTTATCGCTCAAATCATCTGTATTTGAAATAGGGTTTTCATTTTCAGAGTTTTCTGGACTTGTTGAAGCAAGCTATGAAAATTAAAAATATTTTAGAATATTGCTAATATTTTTAATGAAATTAATATATAATATATTCTTTAGCTGATATTACCATACTTATATCCATTTTCTCAAGTCCTTCTACCAATTCTGGATTTTTTATTCTAAAATCTCTAGTTATGCTGCGTTTCATGTAATTTTCTAATGGTATCTAATCATATAAATCATTGAATTCTATGTGAATACAAAATGAATGAATGAATAAACTATTTAATACTTTGATTTAATACTTACACCCGTTCTTTTGCCAAGTAATAATATTTCTTTATTAAATTGTTCAATTTCATATACTACGCGAGGTATTATTTTAGTTTCTTTTAAAATTTTATTTCTTTGTGCATAAGAATCAAATTTTGACTGTAATTTATTTTGATTTTCCTAATTTTTTTGACAAAAATAAATACACTATTAATAATATTATTAATATTATTAATATAATATATATTAATATTATTGATAAAAAATTTATAAAAATAAAAAACATACCTCTACATATGTTACTAAATTATAAAAAGTAGATTTTAATGGTTTACCAGCTAATTGTACCAGTTGAATGAATCTACAATCATTATACACATTATACTCAATTTCAATAATATATAAATTATTAATTATGTAAAATAATATATATGCAATACATACTTAACTGCTTGGAATGCTGCATTTTGAATATTTGATTTTGTGTAAAAATATTTTGTAAAGTTTCCAAGTAAATGATATAAATATTGCAAATTTTTAAAAGTATTGTCAATACATGGACTTGATTCAATTGATATATTAGCTAATGTTTGGAGTACTTGAGCAAGATAGGATAGTTGTTTACATAAATTTCGTTCCTTTTCTTTTAAATTATTATTTACTGTTAAAACAATTTATAAATTAATTTTCTATTTTGTTGTAAAATTTTTATTTGATATTTCAAATTTATACTTACATACTTCATCAATTGTTCCAGGTGCTCGAATTATGATGTCTTCTGCTTTTAATCGCATCAACAACCATGAAGCATTATCCAACTTTTGTTTAATGTGATTATTTAATACAATATAAATTTGTAATATAGTATCTTCGCGTATAATTTTATATATTCTATTCATTATTAATTCAGTCTATATTTGATAAAAATAAAAATCAATGTGAAATAAAAAAATTTTGAATATTGTAAAATAAAGAATATACTTACACCATCAATAGTTCCAACTTTTTCACATAATTCCATACAAATTTCATTTAACGTTTCTCCATACTCTTGTGTATGTTCTTCTAAATGTAAAAAAAATTGCAAGATTGCAGGAACAATAGAACTTTGAATATTTTCGATTTGAATCATTTTTTTTATACATTTTAGCATCTTTTATGAAAAAAAATATACATAGAAATAAAAAATTATATTTAGAAAATAATTTTTTTTTCTAATTGAAAATTAATTTTTATAGTTATAATAATTTTTATATCTTAATATATTCCTATAGAAATGAAATCATTTTTACAATACACCAACCTTATCAGAATTGTAATTTTCAAAATTAATTTTGTATGTGTATTGTTCCATTATTTCTAATAGTAAACATGACACTTTCTTCTTATCATCATCATTCATGTCTTCTGTAAGAAATTTTTCCAAATATTCCTTTAATGAAAAAATAATTTCTTGTAATTGAAAATTAATATCTTTAGATATTGTATCTTTCTTAGATTGTATTTCAACTGTAAAATATAAATAAAATTATACAAAAAATTGTATAAAAAGTATATATTAAATTATCATATAATAAATTATTATGTAAATACATACAAATTGAATTGAGAAATGTCTGTAACTCGAATGATAATAATGTACATACACAATAAGAGATTTCTTTGAAACATTGCAAAGCTAATATAGTTACTTGTGCATCATTTGTAAGAGCATTAATTATATTTTGTATGAAATGTTTATAAAGCAATCTAAATAATAAAAATACTTTCATTATTATTAATTAATATAAAAAAGTGAGATTCAAAGTATTTAATATTGAACATTTTTTTTATTTTAAACTCACCTTCCAATATCAATATATGTATTTAGATATCGATGATTTTGCGATTGAGAAATATCTTTTATAGACAGTTTTATCCGTTGTAAAAGTTGTTCACATATTTGTAATATATAATAACAGAAATTATGATTTTTTCGAAGTATATTATCATTTTGAGTTGACTGTCTGTTTAGAAATTGCAATTAGATTTACTGTACTATACATTCTAAAAATTTCCACAGTTCAATGATAATAATTCAATAATTAATTATTAATTTTAAATCCAATAATAATTATATTCTTATAATATTATTCGACTTTTACTTTATTAAAGATAACATTTGAATAAAAAAATATTTCTGATATTGGAATTTTATATAAAAATATTTCTTTAATAATTTAAAACCGTGGAAACGTTTAGAATGATTTAATAATAGTATCTTAATAATACTCACTCAATTATTATACTTACGAAAATAAAAGTAACAAACTTTGACGGATCACATCTAAATCCATAATAGTATTTGGAATTTTTATATTATTTGATTTAATGGATTTTTTAGTTGTATTATTGACATCTTTATCCTTCTTATTTTTATTATCAGTTTTTTTCATTTTTGTAGATTGCTAAAAAATTTATATGACTTTTAATATATTAACATTTTAACATATAATAATATATAAAATTAAATATATTATATATTTAATATATATAATATAATATAAATAAAATATAATAATGAAATATATTGATCATTTTACCATTTTAATAAAATCCACCAAACGTGTGTATGCTTTAAATAAATCATTGATATTATCCAGAACTTTATCATTCCCTTTTGACCATTCACCAATTCTAAATGCTATTAAAGCTTCACAAATCTCAATAGCCATGCTAAGATTTTTTAGTTTTACCTGTGATTTTGATTCTCCATGAAAAAAATCAGTTCCATGCTCCTAAGATAATTTATTTTTATATTAACATATTTATATTATTTTCTCTATATTGAAATTTTAATTATTAGATTTAAATGAATTTAAAACTAAAATAAAATTTTAATTACCAAATTTAAATGTTCTAATTCTATAATTGTCATTTTTTTACATAATGATTCCAAAATATTATATATTTTTTCAAAAATACTTGAATTCTTTGTAATTGCATTAATATATATTTTTTGTAATGCAAATATCAATTGAGCAATAGGTTCTTGCATAACTACATCCATACCATGATTATCTGTACATAATTCTAATTTCACAGGAGGTAAGATATTATCATCTGTATGAAGGTAGAGATTCAAATGTGAAAAAAGCATATCTAATATAATTTCTACTATTTCAGGATTTTTGATTGCGGTATTATATAAGCCTAAAAATATAATATTATTTATGAAAATAATAAGTTTTTCATTGGTCATTTAAATAAATCTTTCTTACCTTCATACAAATGTAATCTAACTTCAAATTCGTAAGTAAAACTTTTTTTTAATATATCCAATATTTCATAACATAAAGTTTTACCATATTCTGTAAGTGATTTTTCTGGTTGTGAATTATACTCCAAAGTTACCTAAATTGTAGGATTAAAAATAATTATATTTTTATTATTAAAATCAATAAATTAATAATTTTATTTTCATTTAAAATTTTTAGATATACATACTTGAGTTAATGTTGATCTAGAATTAGAACTATTTGCGTAATCGAAGGAATTAAGTTGACTTAATCTAAAATTATATTGAGAATGCATTTTTTTGTACTTTAACATCTCAATAAATCCTGTAACTGCCATTTGTCGTTTTGATGTGCCTTTTCTATAAAGAGCTTTTCTTAAAGTCAATAAAAGATTTTCTCGTATATTAGGCGAAATAGGTATTAATGGAAAAATAGCATATAAAACTTGAGTAGCAACTATAGGTTGCAAAAGTAATAATCGTTCAAGAATGATCATAATCATAGTTTGATGCTCCAAAACAATCATTGACAATTCACGACACATATATTTTAAACAATCTAGAAAATATTTCTTTTTATTATGATAATAAATAATATTTGATGCAATTTTGTAATAAATATTGTTATCTTTCTACCTGTATAATGTACTGTTGGCACATTTCCTGCTACTATTTTATTAATTAATTCTTGTAATACAATAGGAATTGTTTCATGACGTTTTTTAATTATTTCTCGTATTATTTCAGATCCTATACACCACATAGTTGTTGCAGTATTTTTTGATTTTTGATCAGCACTCATTAATGTAAAAGCTAAATTAGTAAGTCCCTTTAATACTAAATGACGTTCTTTATTGCTATAAAATAATTAAATGATTATAATTAATATTAGAAGAAAGTATAAAAAAATATTGATTAATAATATTAATTAAATAACATTAAATTGAATTGACCTGCTATCAATGACTTGTTGAATAATATCAATTATATTGCAAGGAGAAGGTAAAAGTTGCCTTAACCATGCACTATTTTGTCGCTTTTCTTTTTCAAAAGTATTGTGGACAATAGCCAATCTTAATATTTCAAAAATCTATCAAACATATTGTTTTTTTTACATTAAAATAGATTACAACAAAATTCTTGATTATATGTTAAAAATTATGGTACCTGATCTTCATATATATCAGAAACTGACATTAAAACACAAAGTATAAATGATTGTAATATATATTCTGGAGCATAAGATACATGTTTAAGGAAACGAATAAAATCTTTCATATTTTCATGATTTAACTGTGTAGCTTGATATATATGATACAAAACAGTGCTTTCAATGTCTTGTATCTCTCTTAAATTAATTATATCTGCAAATATATATATTTAGAAAAGAATAGTAATAAAAATATTATGTAATAGATATATATGAATTTAATTATTTTTGTTTACCTATACTTTCAAAATTATCTACATTGTTGACTAAATTGGTTTTAGAATAACATAAATTAAAATACTTAGATAAGGCACTCAAAAGTTTTTGATTATCTCGATTTGTGCATAATTTTAATGTTTGATATGTGAAAGAAGGTACTTGATCCAAAGGAAGATTTGGAAGAGCAGAACATAATGTTTTCAAAACTTCATTACGATTTATCTTATCTAATGCCATATCTCTTTACATAAAAAAAATTTGGATAATTTTTAAATTTTTAAAATTTTATATACATAAAGTTTAATGATAAAAAAAATCATATACCCAAACATTTTTGCTAAAGATGGTAAAAGATTGACATTCCAATTATAATTACATATATCTTTAACAATTAATGTTTTATATTCAATTCCTGATACTTCAATATCTGCATGAACAATATATTTCTCATTTTCCAATGCTTCAAATAAAGCAGGTAATATATCTTTCCAACTGTAAAAAAAAAAGAGTTATAGTGTTAAAAAATATGATATTAAAAAAGAAGAAAAGAATAATAAAAAATATAAATTGTTTTGCCTCTGTAACTCATCACCATCATTGCAAATATTTTTAACACAAAAATCGACCAGTTTGACAAGATGTTGTTTCGAATATCTTGGAAAATCAGCAATTATCCAATTAATTATTGTATTTGCTTGTCCTGTAGATATATTAGTTTTTCCTAAACTCTTCAGTATATATTCGATAAGTTTTCGTTGTTTTAATTGACTCTCATCAGAATCACAAAATGCTTGCAAAAGATCATCTAATATTTTCGTAGCATCCAATTGACAAATAATGTTTTCTACTAGTTGTATAAGCTGTTGAAATTATTCTTTAAGCTCGAATATTCCCACTCTGGTTAAAATATAATTTTTATAATTACCTCTTCTATATTTAAATCTTTAACAAATGCGCGCAATTTTAATTGATCATCTCGTAAATTTTCAAAACGACGATACATATTTCGATATTTTTATTTGGATTCACTTTATGTTTTTATTTATTTTCTGTTTCTAATAAGTTAAAATAATTTAAACAATATTTAATTTTTTCTTTTTTATTTAATTAAAAGATTTTAAACTATTTTTTTTTTCGTATATACAAATGCATATGCATTCATAAACTTATTTTAAGTTTATCGAATCTCTTAAATGCCGCATCTCTAGATGTCGTTTCATGTCAAACAAACACACAATTATTTGATGATAGAAAAGCAAAAAAAAGGCGGGAAATAATTAATAATTTTCTATTCAATAAGTAATATATTTAAAAATTTTATTTACAATTTTCATTTGATGTTAATTATATATATATATATATATATATATATACATATAGAATATAAATATTATAATATATATATAAATTTTAAAGTTCTTTGAATTTGATTTTTAAATATATTATAATTTTTTGTTAGATAGAGTACTTAGAAATTGTTTTAATATATATTATGCAAAAAATATGAAGATGATATATATTTATATCATATTTTTATTTATCATTATAAAATAATGATAAAGAATTTCATCAAAATAAATAAAACATTATTAATTATTAATAGTATATACGTTATTATTTTTATTATTATATTATATTCCAATCAAAATTTTAGCAAGAAAGTAAAAGTATAAAATCGTTTTTTTTCTGTGACAGTAATCAGACTCGACGAATTTGGATTTTTAGTCCAAGGTCGGAGGAGATAAATTAACGATATTATTGAAAGGGAGAACAAAAAAAAAAAGAGAATCGGGTGTGGCAGAGGAAAGCACACAAACGGTTACATATTCTTATGGCGAAAGTATTTTTCGGTACTCGTTCGAAATACGCCCTTGTACCCCACCTGATTTCAGTTGGTTCGACTATATAAGATTTCGGCTACGAAAGGATCAGCACACATTTGCTTTCATACATTGTTAAAGAATCGATCAAAATCTACCTGACTCACAATGTTCTCGAAGGTAAGCGATGTAAAATAATTTAATAAGTGAATATAGTATACTTATATATACTAATTTTAAAAATAATGTTGAATCTTAATTTATGTTTCTGTAAAATGTATATACATATATTATGAAATAAATAAAATATATGTGTATCATATATATATTTAAAAATACGAAAAGAAAATAGAGAAAAAAAAATTGTATGAAACTATAATAATCATAAATATAATAGTTTCGTTTCTTTTTCTCAGATCATAGTACTCGCTTGTGCTCTGGCAATGTGCAATGGAGGAGTATTATTACCAGAAGCAACTGGACAATATTCTTTGACAACTGCGGCTTTAACATCAACATCTGACAATATACTTCGTAGCACAGGAAATTTGGCACAAATTGCGACTCAGTCAAAAACAATTTCCACGCCATTTTCTAGCACTAGCAAATCTGATATTCGTGTAACAAATCCAGCGATTTATGCACATGCTGCTCCAGTAGCATACGCTGCAACACATGCAGCACCCTTGGCAACACCATTAGCTGCTGCTGCTCAACCAAGCACACTTCTTGGTGTCGCTTACTCCCCGGCAGTAGCTGTTTCACACATGGCCTATACCAGTCCCATCGGTGTCTCTTACGCATGGTAATAGTTCATTATCCCGAATTTCTTAGACCGCTAATGCCAATTTTTTAATATGACAATTCGATTCTACTTATCATTATGATTTATACGTATTTGGTATACACTCAATTTTTATTTATTAAATATAATACACATTGAAGTGTAATAATTTTATTTTTGTTTCCTTCTTTTCAAACCTATTCAAATCCTAAATTCCAAATGCTGCTAATATCAAAGAATCGATTATTATTATTATTATTATTATTATTAAATAAATAAAATATTCAAAAACAATTGATAAAATGAAAATATCGATTCAATAGGCTTAGTATAGAATAACGATTGTACATTTATTGAATAATCGATTACATTCTGTGACAAAGAAGATTGTTTGAATTGTAACGACGATTCCGATTCGATACAAATGTTCGAATGCATCTCATGGTCGATAATGGTTATAAAACATCAAGTTTTAATCGAATTATCGTTCTGTAATACAAATTCAAGCGTAGACCTTAGAGGACCTTGACGGCTCCTATCCCATTCAAGGCTATACCATTAAGTCCTAGAGGGGCAGCCGCTAAACCAGTAGTGATAGCAGCGGGTGCAGCTGCGATTGCGGTTGTCAATCCAGGTGTAAGAAGTGTTGTAGGAGCAGCAACAGCAGCTGTAGCCACTGGAGCTAAAAATCAAAAATTTGCAAAATGCATTTGTAATAAATTGAATTTTACAATTAAATCAAAATTAAAGAAGAAAAAAATCATCACTAGTTATTTCCCTAAGGAACAATTATTACACCGTCCAATTTAAATTTTGACCTTTTATATGTCTGTTCGTTAAGTTAAGATTAGCTGCATACACATGAAATATGTACAAAACGATATTATTCGTACGTTAAAGCATAGTATGTTTAACGATAATAAGAAAGAAATGAAAAAAAAAAAGAATTGAAAAGATGAAATGAGTAAAGGATCGAAGCAATAACTGATATAGTAGAAAATGGAACGTGAGAAAAGCGGACTATCGAAGTATCGATACTAATGCATGAAGAAAATGTATTCATAATGTTATCGATTCGATTCATTGTGTGACATTCGATTAGAAATATTACGAATAAAAAAAAAATGATGTAAAGATGTACATGAGGCAACATATCGCTGTATAACGATATATATATATATAATATATATATATATTATATATATATAAATTATAATATTAAAAATTGTAAATTGGCACCCCGCTCTAATCAGGTACCTGCAATAGCGG
>NW_006263331.1:175336-180859 GCF_000469605.1 Apis dorsata
AACGCGTACGTCCGCTTTGCTGACGCTACTGAACGGCGTATCTATGCTCTTCGCATAGGCCGATATGGCACCTAAATTACCGATACCCCGTATCACATTAGAGGTGGACGTTGCGATAGTTGGTACCGCGAGCGTGGCCGTAGACAGTGGAAGGGGTGCTGCTGCTGCTGCTGGCTGGACTGCAACCGCTGCAGGCGCGGCTGCGAGCAAACTGCCTCCAATTACGCCAGCTTGCCCAACTGCCAGCAAACAACCGCAAATCACCAAAAACTGAAAAAAAAAATTTTTTTTTTTATTTCTTTCAACGTTCCCTCTTTATCCGCTTTCTCCCTTTCCCCTTCCCTCCATTTTAACATCCCCTCATTCTTTTTCGCAATAACGATCACCGATAATGATTTTATTTAACGGAGAAGCTTTCGTTTCGATCTCAATCGTGATAAGTAATTAAATATCTTATTTACAGTTTTACTTACTCTAAACATGATGACGATAGGTAGCGCCTGCTTTCTTCACCGTTTGGAAGCAACAAACGAATTGAATGCATCTAATAAATCTGTCAGTCTATTTATACGCAAGCTCTTGTTAGTTAGATAGTTAACTTGAACCATTTTTTCTCCGAAAACTTCGTATCAAGTGTCGACCAAAGACAGGTATATTGCATAGAAAACTTATAACGAGCCGACATTGCATCACATATATATATATTTATATATATATATATATGTAGCTAGAACAAATTTGATATCGCAAAAATTTATTAATAGGTTGGTCGTGTTTTTAAAAAAAAAAATTTTTCTTTTTTTTCAGTTTTTGATGATTTGTGGTTGTTTGCTGACAATTTGGGCACTCTGGTTTTCTCGAAAGAAAATGTTTATTTTGTTTAAAGGACATGAAAAAAAAAATGAAATTCAAAAAGCAAAACGATATGAAGGATGAAGAATGAATGATAATGGAACTAAAAGATGATCAAATATATGTAAAAATAGTTTCAATTTTAGTATCATTTAAATGTATATTACAACATCAACGTGTAAATGTATACGATTGAAAAGTAAAAGAAACAGATAGATACTCTGCAATTACTCAATATCGGTGTATCTCATATTGCAACCGATATGCCTCGATATTCAGATATACTATAGAATTACAGTTTAGCCATCATGTAAAGAATTGTAGAAATATACGTTTGATAGATATATATATATATTTACAAAAGATATATAAAATAATAAAATATTAATAAATTCTTGAAAAAATTTTGTAAATTTTAAAATAATTATTGATTCATGGATCGACATAAGTATGTAAATAAATTGTTTTGAAATTATAAAGTCATATTTGTTTGCAAATAATAATTTGAGAAAATTAGAAAAAACTTATTTAATCTACTTTTAAATAATCAAAAATAACAAAAAAAAAACGGGGTAGGGAGGGGAACAGAGGGGAGGGGGGAAGAAACCAATGAGAATGAGAAAGAATGAATATAAAGTAAGTTACCAAGTGAACGGCAACGTAATCGGACTATCTTTGTTGGTTACAGTTATTATGCAATTGACATTGGCAAAGTGTAACAGTAAGAACATGGCCAAGAACTAAGATTTCATAAGCATGCCGGAGGCAAAGGAGCGTACATATGTTATAATTGCTGTAAGCTAACGTATCAAAATGCTTTCTTCATTTTTGTTTCTTTAAAGATTTCTTTAGAAATTATTAAATTATTATTCCTTTTATTTAAAATTTCTGATAGATTAATGATAAATTATATTGAATCTGTGAATATCGCGTATTTTCATCAAACATAAACGTAATAATATATATATAAGATACTAAGGAAATATATAGATAATTGAATCGTTTCAACAGATTCATCCGTTCTCATTATTAAAAATTTTTCGATATAACAGATTTCATTTATTTATTATTTCTCTATAAAATAAAATATAATACATCGATATGTTTCTACATTTTATTCTGAATAATATCTTATTAATAGCACAAACTTATAATTCGTTGATTGCTTGTATTAGAATAACATTCTAAATAATTTCTATAATATATCATTATACCCGTTATACATATAAATTTGATTGTACGTAAAGTAGAATCATTTAGCGATTCTATCTTATAATATAGCTGTAGGAATGTCGAAAAAAATATGCCAAAATCATTAGTAACTCCATTATATAACGCGTTATTATAATAAGTTAATTAATATTATAGCTTAAATTAAAATCGATTTAAGATTCTTAAATGTAATTAATAATAAAAATATTTTTACACAAATCTAAACGATCATGATTCATAAATATATTCACTTAATTATATCATAATTTTTAAAATATTCACGTATATCGCGCATTATTTGCATACAATTTAATTTGATCAATATTTTTAATTGATGGTTTTTAAACGATAATTTTTTTTTCATAAATATAAAAAATAATATACAAACATATATGGTATATATATAAAAAGAAAAAGCTGATATATATATATCAGTTTTTTCTTTTTCACTTTTTTATTTTTTCTAAGAATTAAAAATTAAATAATATTTCAAATAATTAAAGACCGTATATAATAGTCTTCATAAAAATAATTTTTATGTTTTGTCTTCACAGCATGTCTTCATCATTTGTTGTACCGTTCAGGATATCTACTCGTTTGCAGCACGAGAATATTTCTCTTTTCATTTCTAAATATTAATGTATTATAATTATAGTAGGATAGCTCTTCATAAAAATCGTTTACTATATAAATAATTTTCTTGTTTAACAACAATAATAATTAAAAGCGCAAAAAAGAAAGAAAAAATCAGCATAAATATAATATATCTAACTATGAAATAAGCACACTATTAAGGATATATGAAAGGGATAATGAATGTAAAAAGTTGCATTTTCTTTTTTTTTCTTCTTCCGTTTTATCAACGCATTCGTTAATTTTAGAAAATTTAATAGATGAATAATATCGTGCACAATTTTTTATCGTATTCTTAAATAAATTCTTATCTCCAAATTAATTACTAATGATAAATTATAATGATTAATTAATTAAACTCAAAACGTAATAATAATACGCATATAAATAGAATTAAAGATATTATATTATATATTGGTTCACATTGATGTCGGGGACCAAAAATTCATCTCTCTTAATTCTGATGGTTTTGCTTGAAATACATTTGAAAAAGCTGGTTTTTCAACTGGTTTTTCATCACTTCCGACATATGTGAGATTTTGCGACGAAATAGATTTTTTTCGAGCAAATGCTTTAAGTGAAGGAGCTGAAACATCTGTTTCGTCCTCTTCGTCAATTTTACCAGTAACAATTTCCCTAGATTGTCCGAAGATGCTTGATAAGATCCAACCTCCTTGATATTTTTCACGATCAAGAAGAAATGGACTAGTAAAATACCGATTAGAAGGAACACGTCGACGAGTTTTCGGAGAACTATTTGGACTGCTTGCGGGTGAAGCGAGTGGAGTGGCTGGTAAAGATTTACTTCCTTTTTTACATTGTTTGTCAGCCTGTTCGGCTGAGAAATTTTCGTGAAGTTTGTTAGACATTATCTGACTGGCTACAAGAACAATCGATTTTCCACAAAGTGCTGGTTCACCATGAAATCCATCATCTATTCCTTGTGACTTTGTAATTTTCGTATTGTTGGTTGATGTTTTTAGATTTGGTTTAGTTTCATTGCCTAGAATGAAAAATTATAAAACATTAATTATATAATATATAAAATATGAAACAACATTTCTTATATTTCATTATTCTTTACAATATTCAGAAAATTCACTTTTTTGTCATTTATATAATTACGAATCGTGCAAAAAAACATATATAATAATTAATATTAATACCTTTATTTGTTGTTGGTATAAATGGTTGACAAGGTAAAGGATGCTTGCTAAAATCAATCTCTTGATTTTTTTTCTTCTCTTCAATAATCTGTTGCTGCGTATCTTGTGCTTTTATATTATTTGTTGATGGAGTAATATTTTGTTCATTAAAAACTTCATCAATTGGCCGAAAATCTTGTGAAACCGATAATCGATTTTGTGTCTTTGGATACCGTATATAAAAGAAGCTGTCGTCGTGAGATGGAGGACTAAATGTAGTCTCGTCAAAGTCGAATCTGCATAAAAAAAAAAAATACGAAAAGCTATAATTTCACATTTTACAAAATAGGATTGATGAAAAAAACAAGGCTAAGCTACTTAATAAAAAGATCCAATTTTTATCACATTTCTTCGACTCACGATTCTTAGAAAATTCTTTCAATTGTGAAATATTTTTATTCTTGTTTGTAAATTCCACTTTTTAAAATATTAGATAATTATTTATAAATTTTTAAATTCTATAGTAATGCAAATAAATATCAAAGATATAATCTTACATGAGTACTTCATTAATTAAAAACTATATGCAATCATGCCGTACATGGAAAGATATTTAATCCGATTTTTTGACGTAAAACAACATTAAAAGAAATAATATCGAAAAATAAAAGAATAGAACGCTATGCGCAGCACACAAACTGCACGAGGCCGTACTTCTCTCGTGAAGAGTGTCATAAGTCTAAGAATAGCACAATGCCCATGCGATCAACTGCTTATTCGCGTTATATTACGTATTGGCCAAATATCACATATATTTTTTTTTTGCTTGCAAAATATATATTTAATACTAAAGTTTTAAGTAATATAAATTTAAATTTTATTTTATATTTTAGACAATTAATTTGCAAATATTCAAAATTAAATCTTATGAAATGATTTAAATTCATCTTTTATATTCATAACATTATATTATATATAATGTTATAAATTTTCAGAAATATTTTGCGGGCAATTAAAAAAATTGCCTCTTACCGTTGGTTTAAATCTCTTCTACTTATTCAGCAAAGAATAATGTTAAAGCATCATGAGCCTGCAACTTAGTACAAGTCGAAGTTTAACATTAAGATGCTTCTCTCAAAAGAAATTAAAAAAAAACATACCTGCTATCGGTTCTTCCTTTCATCCATTGTGGTAAAGATATTCCACTGCTAAGTGATCTATCTTGTCTTGTGGAACCCATTTTGCAATCCAATTTTCTTTTTTTTTTTTTTTCAAATTTAATATAATAAAAAGTACTTTATTTCCAAATACTAATATATTATATTTTTTTTTTTTTGCTAGATCACACTTTGAAATGTCAGATTCAAAAAATACCAAAATTTATAAGTTTTTTATAAGTTTTCACTAAAATATATTGATTTCTAGGAGATTGATCTACACGTTGTTCTACAGACCTAAAACACAAATAAGATGATAGATCTGCATGTACTTTAATTATACATAATTAAATACATAATTAATTATACATAATTAAATACATAATTAATTATATATAATTAAATACATAATTAATTATACATAATTAAATAATTATACATAATAATAATATAAAGTTTATAATTTTATTAAATATTTTTTTATTTTAGAAATATATTATTTAAATAAATTGCAAAAAAAAAAA
>NW_006263331.1:180982-184656 GCF_000469605.1 Apis dorsata
TACATTTAATATAAAAGTCATTTTGAGAAAAGAAAAATATGAAAAGAATCTATTTATATTATTTAATTTTTTTAATTTTATTTAATTTCGGCTGTTTGAACGGATATGTTTGATCAACAAATTCTAAATTTGAAGAAAAATTGTAAAAAAATTATATCTTGATCAATGTTTCTTTATTATTCTTTTGTCTTTATTTTTTACTGAATCTATATTTTTGTGATTAAATTGCAAAACTTTCATCATATATATATTATATAATGTGTATGTTTTCGTGCTCTCTCTCTCTTTCTCTCTGTTTCTTTCGTACAAATATATTTTTATTGCATTTATTCATATTTTTTATATTGGGTAAAAAATTATTTTATTTATTTATCACTTGATAGTAATTTAATGAATAGAATGCAAAAATATAGAACTTAAATTTAAAAAATCATTGTATCAAAAGTTATGCATATTTAAAAATACATAAAGATTACTAATATGCTGAAGCCATTTTGGCTTCGTTTACAATCCATCCGTTCGATGAACAACAAATGGCGAATGCTGAGTCAGACATTATAAACAAATAATTTTGATAGAACCGATTTGATTTTTGTATTATCAACTGTTTGAAAGCAACCAAAAATTTGTTTAACTTATATCTAATTTATAATTAATATATTTTATTTATTTACGAAATCAACACTGCAATTTATTGTTTTATCGATATATTCTTTAGCATTCATTAGTCAATGTCATAATTTTTAGAATTTTTAAAATCATTGATGAATTTAATTTAATATAATATAAATTTAATTTTAGGATAATATAAAACTTGTATTTTTTCCGTAAATTTTACTCATTTATTAAATTGTCAACATAAAACCAAATCACTTAAAAAAAATTAGAAAAAGTAAAAATAAAAAAATAGTCAAACCAATATCAAAAAACAAAAGAAGAAATAATAAAATTGATAATAAAAATAATTTGTACGAAACAAAAAAAATATATTTTAAAATCTACTGATAGTACTTTTAGTACTGTTTTAAAAATTATTAATAATTATAATATAAACAAACATATTCCATTCAATAAACAAAAATTTTGTTGATCAATTATTTACTTACTTGCTTTGTATGATGTATCGAATGTCGTTGTACAATTAGTAGCCCCATAACGGCAATATTTTCATAAGATCTTGAAAATGGTGATACTGTAATTGTAAAACAATACAACTACCTATGGATTAATATAGATGGCATAAACTCACATCACATTCATCTGCGTTATATGTCAAAAGAATAAGCTTTTTAATGGCGAAAAATTTCTATTTGTAGAAAAATAAAAAAGAACTAGACTAATATAGGGGAAATAAAGAAAAATTATATTTTGATATAAGGACTTGCAATTATAAAGAAAGATTACACATTATTTTTGTATATATTTAAATTTAATTTATTATACACATGCATCTATTCAATTATAAAATATATTTTCATTAGATTTTGAAAATGGTGATATTGCAATTGTAAACCACAATTACCTATGGATTAATATAGATGGCATAAACTCACATCATATTCATCTACGTATGTCAAGAGAGATTACACATTATTTTTGTATATATTTAAATTTAATTTATTATACACATGCATCTATTCAATTATAAAATATATTTTGTAATATTATTAAAATTTTTAATCAATACGAATTCGCTATAATATTATCATAAAAATTCGGATTAAAATTAATAACTAATCCGAATAATTTAGTGAATTATAAAGTTACTAGACTAGTTATTAAGAACTAAAGTTACTAAATTTGTTTCGCTTTCAGGCATCATAAAAGTAAACGCTCTTCCGGTTAAAGTTACGCGATAGAATCATTGACGGTGAGTTTGTTAAAATTTAAATCGATTTCAATCGGAATTAAATAAACAATTTCAATAAAGATTTTGCATGAAAATTATGTTAATTTTAAATTATAAATATGATTATTAATAATTTTATAATATATCAATAATAATTATATTTTTAATGACAGTTATTCTAACCTATTATATTTGTATATATAAATAAATATACAAAAATAAAATAAATAACAATAATTTAATGTTATTAAACTATTAAATGCAACGCATAATTTTACTGTGAATTATTAAATTTCATTTTATTAGAATTAATTCAAAGTTATATCTATTAATATTTTATATATGCAGGTAACTAATAACCATGAAATTTAATCGACTTGTTTCTTCTTCGCGCCGAAAAAACCGAAAGAGGCATTTTACAGCACCGTCTCATATTCGAAGAAGACTTATGTCGGCTCCTCTGTCGAAAGAACTTCGGCAGAAATATAATGTTCGTTCTATGCCAATTCGCAAAGATGATGAAGTTCAGGTAGGATATTAAGTATGTTATGAATTATTTAAAGATTAAAAAAAACAATTATATTAATAATTGATGATTAATTTATTAAATATTTATAATTGTTTTCAACAGGTTGTGCGTGGACATTATAAAGGACAACAAGTTGGCAAAGTTGTTCAAGTATACAGGAAAAAATTCGTCATATACATAGAAAGAATTCAACGTGAAAAAATTAATACTGCTAATGTGTATGTTGGTATTGATCCCTCTAAGGTAAAAAAATAGCCATTTTTTTTATTATATTTTACTATATATTATCTAATTTTGATAAATGATGAATTAAACCATTCACATAGATAAATAGCATAATGCTTGTCACTTACATTAATATAAAAGGGTTCTCCTTTATATTTATGAATTTGACTTGCTTAGCTTTTTTACTGCAGAAAAATTGGCACTGATTTTGATTTTACTTTATTTTTATTAATAAAAATATTTATTTTTTTTTACAATTTAAATTTTGTTTGCTTTACAGACAGTCATTGTAAAATTAAAAATGGATAAAGATCGTAAGAAGATTATTGACAGAAGAAGTAAAGGTAGGCTTGCTGCATTAGGCAAGGATAAGGGCAAATATACTGAAGATTCAACTGCTGCCATGGAAACTTCATAAATTTAAAATATAGCTTCATTTATAAAATTTAATAAAAATGTTAACATTGGAATTATGCGTAATATATTTTCAATATTTAATACTAACATATAAAATATTTCAAAATTTTTTTTGTGTTTCTTTAATATATATAAAAATATACTGGTTTATTAAAACAGATATTAAGATAGATGTATTTAATCATAAATTTTTAAAATTATTTTTAAAATTATCATTGAAAAATTATGCAAAATTATGATATAAATTATTCTTATAAAAACATGAATAGATAAATTTCTAAATTAATTGCACGAATTACTTACATTATCATTACATTTTCATTATTTAAATATTTTGTATATTAGATAAATGAACATTTTTTGATATTTTGCTTAACAAATTTTGTTTAATTTGGACAAATGAGTTTTATGTAATTTTTTCTCCTGTTACTGCTCTTATCATTGGTTTAATATTTACTAAAAACAAAAAATATTTTTTAAATAATATTAATTTATATATGTATATATAAGAAATTATCTAAATATAATAATAAGAAAATATATAATGTATTAAATATATACCTATTTTGTAGGGTTTGTGAACTTTTCCACTAGCAAAAACCCAAGATGTATTATCTATACTTTTACATTCAACTTTGTATTTTTTTTTTCCAA
>NW_006263331.1:184912-187437 GCF_000469605.1 Apis dorsata
TTTTAATTTTTTGTCTGTCAAAACTATTTTATTTCCTATTAATTCACTTTCAAGTACCTGTATACAATAGAAATAAAATGAAATATTATATATATACAAATATTATATATTATATATATATTACATATATATGAATATTATATATATTCTTGAATTTTTTCTATATCAATACAATTTATGTGTATTATACCGTAGAAGGAATGTCAATAATAAAAACATCGTCCTCTTCTATGTCCTTAAGGGTAAAAGAAGGTATTGTTGTTTCAAGTACTAAACTTTCTTTTTCTATTAATTCCTGTAACTGAAGAAATGAAAAAAATAAAATATATAAAATAAAAGTAATAGTATTTAAACAAAAACAAAATTCTTATTTATACATTGCATGGTCTATCACATATTGATGATTGTGCATTTTCTGATTGTACTGTACACTTTATTTTTAAATTCTTTTTATTTAATTTTCTCACATTTTGTTTTTTGTTAAAATTATGACTTATTGCATTATTTAATGAATTTGATTTATGTTGAATGTATTTATCATTATTTTGTAATTTTTCATCAAATTTCATTGAAATTTCATGTTTGGAATTTATATCTTCATCTTCACTATTTAATGTATCTACTGATTCTTTAGATCGTTCAAATAGCTTATTTCTCATATTCTCAACATTACAACATGTATCATCATTATCACTAAGACTAGAGTTACTATCTATAGTTAAATTTAATCTTCTTAATTGTTGCAATCGTTTATTAGAAGAAATATTATCTTCCATTATTTGTTGTGCTTCTTGTATTTCATAATTTTCATCATGAAAATCTAATTCTTCTGATTCACTATGATTATCAAATACAGATGTATCACGTATTATTTTATACTTTCTATTAACAATTTCTGTGTGAGTAACTTTGGGTTGTACTTTATGCTTTTCTATTTTTTTCTTATATTCTATTTCATTTATATTTTTATCTACATGTAATATTATATCTTTGATATCTGATTTATTTAGCATGTGCCTTTCAGAATTGTTATCACAATCTATCATATTATTTTTATAATTTATTGTGGGTTGTGGAGAACTAGTAGTTGATATATTTTGTTCTGTATTTTGAATTGTGTTTTTAACTTTTTTATAATGTTTTTTTTTATGATCTGAAATTTCTTCCTCTGAATCTTCTTCAATGCCTGAATCCTTTGGTTGATATGTATTGCCTATAATTAAAAGTTGATCTTTCAATTCTTTTCTAATTAAATTTTTCTCTGATTGATTACAATTATTTTGAATCAAAAGTATATTTTTATTTATACAAGAATCATTAGGATTTTGATTTTCATTAATATGATCTGATAATGATGCCATTTCTTTTTTGATTCCTTTAACTGTTTCTGTATTAGAATCATCAAATAATTTATAAGAATAATTTTCATTTGAGTGAAACTTTTTATCAATATTATTCATCATAAGATTTGATACTTCTAACTCATTATTTTTGCTTATTGTTTCATGTACTGCAATTATATCATGTTTTACTTTATTTGAATCTGGAACTCTGGAACATTTATCTTTAATTTTTTCTGCAGTATAAATTTCATTATTTATTGACATTTCATTTGATAGATTTAAAATATTTTCCTTAGAACAGTTTGCATCAATCTTGAAATTATCTTGTGTGTTAGCATTTATAAGAGAAGAAGTTACATTAGAAGATATTAAATCATTTATATTTGTCTTTTTTGTTTCAAAAGAAGAATCTTTAATTCTTTTTTTAACAATTTTTTGCCAACCTAAATTTATAGTTTCTGATGATTTTCTTTTGCGTTTTTCTATATATGTTTTCTTAGTTTTTGAATTAGAAACAATATTATCTTTATTAGTTTCAAATTCTGATTCATAAGTATACTTTTCATTTTTATTAGACATTTGCATTATGTAGTCTGTTAAACTTAGATCAGATTTATATAAAATACTGTAATCATCTTCTGTAAAACTTACATTATCATCAGTTTCACTATCATCTGATAAATTTCGAAGAATTGAAGTTTTCATTTTAATATATTGACTATATGATTTTAAACTCTGAAACTGTTTAATTGCAATATTCATAGCTTTATTTCTTTGACGTATTTTTCTAGATGGTACTAGCTTGTGTATTAAAGAAAAATCTATCATTCTACTTGCAACTGTATTTGGTACTAATTTCCAAGTAATTTCATTCGATTCCATAGTACAATAAAATTTTTCAATAATATTGAAAATTATTCAATAACTTAACCTCTATTATCACTTTTAAATCTTTCAATAATAATATATTAATATTTAAAATAAAGAAGTGAATGAGTAAAAATAAAATATTTTATAATTTAGAACAATGTCAACTACTAAAATATTTATCACTTTAAACATTTATCACAAAATTTGTATATATTTATGTAAATATTGTATACATAGTAATACATACAATGTTACGATGCAACGAAATGATTTGAAATGTAAAGATTACTTTTTCTTTTTTTTTTTTTTTTT
>NW_006263331.1:187664-192794 GCF_000469605.1 Apis dorsata
TTACATTCAATTAAAAACAAAATTATAATAATTATACAATAAAAATAATATTTTGTTTAATAAATAAAGATCAAAATATATTGCATTAGTTATATATTTATTAAATTCTAATATATTTAAAAAAATAAAAATATTTGAAATAATATTTAAAATAAACATAAATTTTTATAATATTTCTAATTGAATAAAATAAATTTTTAAATTGATACTTGTCATATAATTAAATTAATTTCTATTATTATTCACTTTATATTTAAAAAGTAAAAAGTATTATATACATAAATGGAATATAATATGAATTAAAATTGAATCTATTAAAACTAAGATAAATAATAAAGAATTTTTAATAATTTTTATTACATATTTATTTGTTATCGAAAAAAGAAATTATATAAATAATAACAATCATTATATCAATTATCATAATATCAATAATAGTTCTTTCATATGAAAATGTATTCAATGTGAAAAAAAAAAAGTTTCATTATGAAATTTCTAGTATAATATGTATTTGTGTACCGGAAGTGTATGAATCGATGGATATATAGGTACAAACAATGATGTAAATGAAAGAAAGAAAGTGGAGGGAGTGAAAGGATAGAAGTAAAAGAAAAAGAATGACGAGATTATCAAAACATCTTATTCATTATTCAGAAGTTTAAAAAAATAAGATAAATACTATTGTGCATTTTAATGTGTATAAATTCTAAAAATGTATATAAAAATTAAAAAAAAAATGAATGAAAAATTGAGTTTTAGTGATACAGTAATATAGTGTAAGAGAAAGAGGTACAAGAGCGCAGAAAGAACGCCGTCACGAATCACAGTATAAACGGTCAAGAACCAATTTGAAATGGGAATTGATTATCGATGATTAGTTCGGTTAATCGTGTGATATATAAATTATTATATTTTGATACATTTATTTTTCTTTCGAAAAAATTGAAAGAAATAGAATAGGTGATGAAAATAGAATTTAAGTAAAGATGATTCAGAAGTTTTTTTGGATCGTGAAAGTATTAAGTCAATGATAATCTGATTTAATTTTGAACAACTGATTGAAATTTTTATGTTAATTGATGAAAAGAAAATATAAGAATGCATCAAAATAGAAAGAAGAAAAAGCGAGTGAACTACGGTGTAAGAGCAGTGGAGGTGTTACGTGGAATGAAAGGATTTGGTTTTACGATCTCGGGACAACAACCCTGCATATTGAGTTGCATCGTTCCAGGGAGTCCTGCAGATATTGCTGGATTACGAGCCGGCGATTATTTAGTATCTGTAAATGGTCACAATGTTAGTAAATTACCACATGATGATGTTGTACAATTAATTGGTCGTTCTAAGGGTATTTTAAGATTACAAATAGCTGAAAATTATTATTCTGATTCTTCGGATGAAGAAGGATTAACGGCAATACGCTGCAAACCTAAATATATTCATAAACCTCGTGCAAGTAACATTGGAGCATTACAATTACAATGTAGAGTTGCTAAAGTCGTACGAGACTTACAAAGTGGTGCTATGTTTGATGTAGCTGGAAAAACACCACCTGAATTGCAAAATCATGGAAATTATTGTAACTTACATTATCATTGGGATATGTCTAGTCCTCTTCCACCTCCACCACCACCAACATCTCATAAAAGAGATTCTGAGAAAATAGTACATAGAACAGTTGTTGGTTATCTTGGTACTATAGATATTCCAAATCAATTACATCCATCGTGTATGATGCAGGTAATATATAATTTTGATAATATTATTATTGTAATAAATTATTTTTTAAACTTATGTGAAACAATTAATTTACATATGATTTTATTAATTTTTATTTATTTCTCCAGGTATTGAGAAAATGTATCAAACGGTTGAAAGCTGAAAAAAGAAATCCAACTACGGTATTGTTAACAATACATGTAGCAAATATAAAGCTCACTAATTCAGAAAATCGTATTATAGCAGAATATCCATCCTATAGAATAATATTTTGTAATTCCTTTTCTGAACAGGACAAACAATATTTTGGCATATTAACTAAATCTGTTAAAGATAAAGAAAATATTGTTTCAAATTCTTGTCATGTTTTTACAATTTATTATAAATTAATTGACCATGTAGTACATTCTAGTGTATGCAATATATTTGGATTTACATGTACCAAAACTTCTGAATTAAATGTATGTCAGGAATTTCCAGATAGTTGCAATGGTCTAATAGGTGCTATACAAACTCTATACATATCAGATTCTGCAGCTACTGATACAAATCCATATAATGAAATGCGAAGACACCAAGAAACAGCTTCTCCACAACCGAGCAATATAAGTACATCAACAGCTCATTCAAGTAATAGTGATTCTGGAATTGGTTATAAAGATGATTGTACAAGCCGTTCTGATAAAAATATTATTCAAAATGTTTCCCAAAGAAGATGTCCAACTTCAGAATATAGGGTATGTTGATTATAATGTTAATTGTAGTTAATTTAATATATGGAACAGATTATAAGATTTTTTATATCTTAATATTTTATATTTTAATTATTCATTAAATATATGTTAAAATTTATTTAATTTTGTTTAATGCAACAAATAAGACAATAGAATAACAAGTAACAAATTTATTAAAATCGTTTAAAAAATAAATATTTTTAATAAAATTATAGATATAATAAATATATATATAGAATTATATATAAGAACTATTTTTTAATTGTTTTAAAATTTTTCATTTTGATTTAAAAAAAACTTTATTTTTAATGAACGTGGTATGTATTTAGGATACATGTGATTATTCAAGATCATACAATAATGAAGCGGATTTAAGATTAACGGTACGAGCTGTATCAAATACTTGTTGGAATGAAGCAAATAAATTAAACATGTACAAAGATAATTTGAAATTGCCTCGTGAAAGTGTTGTTTTTAATGATTTTTGCAATGAAATAAATACGGAAGTGGTAGAAAATTCCGAGATGAGTTCCGATACACAAAACGGAATAAAGAGGGGGGATTTGCCCACCTGTCCATTGCCATCTGCTTCAACAGTTAAGCAGGGGTTGCTTAGTTCGTCCGTTGGTTCTCTCGTATCCGTTTGTACTAACGCGATGTTGCATGGCTTAGAAGATGCCATTGAAATATCTGATGATTCTGTAATCAAATCGAAACAATTATCGAAATTTACAAGATTAGCAGAATCAAAAGAAATTGGTATACCAGATAAATTTAGTCCAAAAGTTTTTTCTGGTATTTCCAAATCTTTAGTGCATAGTTTTGAAGATCTTAATACGAGCATGGATTATGTTCGACCACTGTGCCAAACCTATTCAGATAAATCGGATAATTCACGTCCCTGGGGAAGTTTGCAAGAAATACGAAATGTTGGAACTTGTGTGCAGAATATCTGTTTGGTAAGATTTATATATATTTATTTTTTTTTTATTGAATTTGATTAATTAATCATAATTAATAATTTATTAATTTATAATTGATGATCACATTGAAACAAAAATTAAATATAGCGAAAGATGAAAAAATCATTTAAATATGTCTAAAATAAAAGATGTATAGCAAGTTCGCGATTGAATCAATGAATGAGTGAGCTAGTAATATATGGATATAAGAGAATTGGAAGAGAGCATATGAGCGAATGAACAAGAGAGAAAGAATGTGAATGAGTGAATGAGTGAGGGCGGGAAAGAAGAAATGAGCTAGTAGAGAGGGGATGGAGGAAGGAGAGGGGAAGATTGAGTAATGGAATTAAGGTGTCATATTTTAATTTGATAGTTTCATAATTTTGGAATGAGATAATAAGAATATTTTACGTAAAAATAAATAAATTAATAAAAAAGATATATTTAATATGAATAAATAAAGCTACCGACGGATAAATCAACCGACCGACCGACCGAGCATTTCGAAAGGAGTGGGAAAGAGAGAGAGGAGGAAATGAAGTACGAGTGAATATACTCATAGCGGTAGTGCACATGAGAGTGACAAGTTAGCCACAAAATGAACGTAATGCTGATCATAACGGTTATAATATGTTGATTAGTGTATGATGATTATTGAAGTCACTATTAAATTTATTGAATCATCGTTTGTGTAAATTATCGGTTCAATTGAAATAAGACGATCGATTAATCACATACGTTGTGTCGGTGTACGTTGTGTTCGGTTGAGTATTGAGTTGAACCGTGTACGGAATCATAATTGTCAATGGTGCATCATTGCAGTTGGGCGGAGCCCATATTATTACGAACGTAACATAATCTTATTTTAATAATCAATTTTGAGAAAATTATTTCGTAAATTATAATATGTTTCTATAAATATCTTTGTTTTTTCTTCAATAAATGGGATCGTTACGCGACTACACGAAGAAATACGATCTTCGATCACGACATGGATACCGTGGTGAAATCGGTATGTACGATATAAAACGGTCGATATTTTATGGAATTATTAAAAAATCATCTCATGATTTCTAGTTCAATGTTCTTTAATTTTTAGAAGTTAATCAGTTGTTTACAGTAAATAAATAAGTAACATTCTTAAATTGAAATATCTTATTTTTATTCTTTTATTAATTAGGACAGAAAATTAAACTTCAGTGATTTAATTTAGTCAATAATCGACAATAGTAAATCGATATATTGTGTCGATACATTATACCGATATGATTGATTGTTTTGACAATAAGAATTAATTAATTTCGCGCCCTTTTTAATTTTTTTATTTTTAATGTAATATTTCTTTTACTCTTATCAATCGTTATATATTATGTAGTTGTTCAAATTTTTTATCAATAAATGATATTGAATAGATTCACTTCGTTTTATTGTTGTAGATTTTATTGTTAAAAATTTGATAAAGCAATAATACATAAAAAAATATTAAATTATATATTATTGTACGAGAACATATGTATTCCATTTCTATATTATAATTTATAATAATTTTTATATATAATATATTATAATAATTTTTCGTATATAATTTATATATATAAAATATTTATATGAATATAATGTCTTGCTTAATATAAACGGTAACAATATTAAAAGAATTTTTTTTCTTTTTTTTTTATTTATATTTTTTTAATAAATTTATATATATAGCTCTGTAT
>NW_006263331.1:192987-201326 GCF_000469605.1 Apis dorsata
GTAGCTCTAATGCAATATATTCTCTTACGGATGCGAGCGAATGCGTGCATAATGAAAAATTTTATTTAATAAATAAATTATATATTATATAATAACGTATATTAAAAATTATTTAAATTTAAAGATTTTTTTTTCTTTTTAATTTATTTCTAACCGATAGTATTTGTATTAAATTAATAGTGCATGCATTCAATTATTTTTCCTATGATTCATTTAATCCTATTTGATGTTATCAATAAAATATAACTTTTTTAATGTTTCTTCAATGCAGCACGGTAGTACAGAATTATGTAATAAAAATACTGATTGCAAAAATATACATGCATGGGCCAGTGGTTTTGAAAAATTACTAGAAGACCCAAAAGGTTTACAAACATTTGCAGTAAGATTGACATATTTTACAATATTTACTCATATTTACTAAATAAAAACATATTACAATTTTTTAAATAATTTTATTTTTGTAATTTAGGAATTTTTGAAAAAGGAATTCAGTCATGAAAATATCTATTTTTGGGCTGCTTGTGAAAGGTACAAAGATACTAAAGATGTTTCTACAAGACGTAAGTTGGCTAATCAAATTTACCAACGTCACTTATCTACTACAGCAGCAGAACCCGTAAATGTTGATAGTCATGCAACTGGACAAATAACACAAGAACTTCTTAGTGAATCGCCTGCTGATCTTTTTTTACAGGTGTACATGATGTTTTCTTCAATTTTGTAATTAGTCTTATTATTATTAACATTTATTGCTTTGTATTAATAGAAATCATTTGTATTTTATTTACAGGCTCAAAAACAGGTTTTTAATTTGATGAAATTTGATAGTTACCCAAGATTTTTAAGATCTGATTTATATCGTCATTGTGTAGAAACAGGAAATTCTATAATTGGAGTAGAAGATTGTGATTTAAATCTTACCAGTTCTCCTAGTGTAAAATTAAAAAAGAGTCATTCAGATGCAGAAGATCGATGTAGAAAATCTATTCTTCCTTGGAATAGAAAAAACAGGTATTAAAAATGATATTTGATAAATATTAACAGAAAAGAATGTTATCAATTTATTTATAATATACATTCTTAGATCTAAATCAAAAGATCGTGGTGAATCTGAATATAATAAAGGTCCTAATAGAAATGAAACTATATATAAAAGTTTCACAACTATGAAAAGAGAAGCAGAAGGTAACAATAATGACGACAGTATTTCTATATCTAGCAGTAGATCTTCACTTGCATCATGGGATTTGGCATTAAGACAATCATTTCATAAACATGTAAGTATTCTTTTTTTCCATATCATATTGTGATTAAATATAGATATAAAAATGTATCATTTGGTAAAACAATGATATTAAAGGGAAGTATATATAAAAGTAATTATAGTATGTGTTAGTTTTATTTGTATTGCAAGTGTGTAGTAGATCTTAGTATTGCAACTAAGTATGCAAGGATGTTTGTTAAAAAAAAATATCAGTGTTATTAAACGCATATTTAATTTTAAAACTACAAAGTTGTTGTATGTATAACTTGTAGTCTTTATCGTCCTACGAAGGACAGTCAAATGAAACTAAAGAAGTTCGTGCCAAATGTACCGGGTTATGTCGGGTAATATTACCCGATGGATCGACTACGGTTGTGCCAACTAGCCAAATGGAGAGTATTAAAGATGTGGTTACACGCCTCCTTGATAAAAGAGCTCTCAGATATTCTAACTATGATGTTCTAATCCTAGCTACAGATGAGGTTTGTGATCTCTCGCATTTATTTAACGCATCTTTTAAGATTACTTAAAACTAACAAATAAAATAATTTAATTGATATGAAATATACTATTTACTGCTTCTTTCTTGTGCACAGTATAATTGCTGCAAGGATTGTGGAAGATTATTATTATGTAAGAATTTTTATGCATGTATTTTTTGGTATAGCTTTTGTAAATGGGTATATTCACATTAAATCTATTAAGATATAAAATATGCGTATTTTATGTATGTCTGCATGAAATTAAAATTTATAATTTAATATTTAAATTTAATATTTATAATTTAATATTAAAATATTTAAATTTATTATTTGTTTATATATATATTAATATCTAAAATTAGAATTTTTTCATGCTTTTAGATTATAGATGCAAAATATCCTTCATCAGTACTGGCTGGTCAAGAAGTAGAAGTTGTACCAACCAAAATATTGAAAGTAGATTTACCTTCTCGGCGAGTGATAACTGTGATCGCACATAAAGGCAGAACTCTTAAAGATGTATTGAGGCCGCTTCTAAATAAATATGGTTTTAATTTAGATATGGTTACTGTATGGAGTGAAAATCACCGTATTTGTATGGATATACAAGCTATTGATGCTCCCGTAAGACTGATTTTAACAAATATAAAAGATCAAGGTAAAATATCGAAATATTGATAAAAAAACTATTGAGCATAATTGTTGAAATAATTAATATTATTGCAGATTCCCAAAAAGAGCTAAACACAATTAAGTATACACATGATGCGTCAAATTCACAATCCACTTTAGATGAAATTACAAATAGAGTATTTGAAGAACTTTTAGTGGGCAAAGGTTCGAGTAAATATCATTATAACGATGGCTCGTGTAAGGTAATAAAATTAATATATTTATTTAAATTTAATAATGCATGTTTAAATTCCAATGAGGAATTTTGATGAGTTTTAGAATTTATATTGCAATTTTTTAAAAATAGAAAAAGAAATTTGATATAATTTAAAATTTAGGATTTGTTAACAAGAAAAAAAAAAAATAAATCTAAAAAAATCAATTGAAGAAGATATTGTGTCTAATTTGAGATATTAGGTAACAGAAAAGAAATAATGAAATTTAACAGTATTATAATTTGAATGAAATGATTATATTGGAATTTAAGTTTGTATTATATTATATTATATTGTATATATTTACTATATTTAAATAAGAAAATTCATTTGAGAGTTGATTTAAAATTAAAAATTATCTTTTTACAATATTTACGAATTATTTTATTTTTTGTAATATAGTCTGATGATCAACGATCTGAGGGTTCATCTATTTTGCCGAGCAAATTTTTCCTTCGAGATTCTACAATGCATGGAAAGAAAAAGGTATGATAAAAGTCTGTTATTTTACAAATATTGAGTTTATGTATTGCTTTTAAGAAAAATGATTTTTATATATTGTATATGTTATATATTTATGTTAAAGGGAGGAAAGTCTAAATGTAATATAAACGAAAAAAGTAACACGAACGATTATGTTCCTGAAGAAACTACTAAGTCTCATCCTCCTTTAATAGCGAAATGGCGGAACGGAGTGAAACTTCAATTACCAGGAAAATTTGATGGCGAAGGTAAATTATATTTAAATACTTGAATCGTATTGTTCATAATAAAATAACATAAGAATATAATAAATATGAATTTATATATAAATACAAAATGTTGTCATTCTTATTTATGCAATATGAAATTAATTATGATTGTATTTATAGATTTATATGAAGGTTTAAAACGAGCACAAAGATCTAGATTGGAAGATCAAAGAGGCACGGAAATTAATTTTGAATTGCCAGATTTTTTAAAGGTAAACAAAATGAAATTTACATGTGCTAAGGTATAGTAATCCATATCTTCTTAATTATACCAAACTTATTTGATGAAACATATTGCCAGTTATCGAAGTAACGTTTTTAAACATATTTCATTTTTAAAATTTTTATTATGCGATACGTTTCGACCCTTAAAGCTATGAAATTACTGATCAGAACAAGGAAAATGGTAAGCCGGCGGATCGCAACAAAGTTCGAAGACCTAGGATAGTATCTACCAATTGTGAAGCAAACGCCAAGTTTTATAGTTCGATTCATGAACGGCAAAACCATAGCGGGCATGATCAAAATACAACGATGACAACATCAATAACAACAACAACAATAACAACAACAACAACAAAAACAACAATGAAGATGACGGCAACAACTACGTTGGCTTCATCAAAGAATGAAAATATCGATGAACGATTCCATGTATTGGCTACTGGAAAAGAGTTGCAGAGTAAGTCTCCAGATAGTTCGTTCATATTAGATACAACTTTAACGGATGGAGATCGAACTGTTGTAGAGAACGGATCTTGTTCCCAAACTACTGGTTTCGGTTGTTTCGATACTCAAGTCAACTCCGTAGGAGTAAACAAATCATCGAAACCTCCTCCGCTTCCGCCAAAACCAAAAAATCTTATAACATGTGCAACGAAAACTGGATATATTGTATCTCCGAAATCTTTACCAAAGTCTAATTATGCTGTTTCTTTAAGTCCTACCGAATTTACTCGAAAAAATATTTTATAATATATTTGATTAAGAAACCAATATTTATGTATTGGTTCTTACATATTTTTGCTTTTAGAGTAAAACGTGAAATGTTCCACAAAAAAAGCAAAAGAGTGTTATCTAATCAATTTTATTATATATATTATGTATTCATATTCGTAAAATGAAGTTGTACGAAAACGAAAGAGTTGGTAGTATTATTTAGTGCCTTTTAGAATTTCGATAATAATTTTGTATCATAATACTTTTGATTAATGTAAAATATCTGATTCTTGAAGATGTTTATTTTAGTGGTATTCTTAATGTGTTTTTAAATGTAGTCGATACATATTTATGGTGTTTTTACAATACAACTGTTACTTTCCTAGTTATATAGGATATATATTTTATATATTGTAATTTATAGCGAATGTTGTTGTACGTAAATGATGAAAAGAATATTTGAGATTTTATATGTATTAAATAAATAATATAAACTTTGTTTTATAGAAATGTTTATTTTGTTTTTACATTAATATAATTTTTAGTTTGATTTGAACAATGAAAAAATCTTTACATTCTTTTCATATATAATGCGAACAAAATCCAGCATATACGTAATGTATGTATAACGATTTCCTTTTTTCTTTATATTTTGATGTCTTAATTTATTTCCTTCAATTTTTGTAGGTGGCGTTATAGGCAATGATAATATATTTTACGCGGGCCCGTCATCATTGTGAGTTATCTAGCTCGATAGAGTCAATGAATCGCGTTTTCACACTGAGTTTTGTGAAATCCTTATTCTGACATTAGTTTTTGATATGTTGTTCCTGTACATTAAAAGAAAATCATTCCAATTAATACAAAGTAAAAGAGAATTTATTTTTTCGACATTTATAATTGGAAAATTTTGCGTAGAAAATTTTATAAATACATTGATCAAGAAAAGGTAAATATAATTAAAAAATTTGTAATATTAATAATAATTAATTTATTTTTTGTTAAAATAATAACATTAAAACAAATCACTGCATATAAAGTTTCTTTTTTTCAAAAAAAAAAGTAAGAATTTTCCCTCCAAATTATTTTTCATTAAAGAAAAATTTTTCTGAAAGAAATAATATTATTATTACATAACCCCATATATTATCTAATAAATATACAATGTGAATAAATGTTGATTCTTATATTGTTCATTCTATTCGTGTTGTTATTATTTAAAGACAACTTTCTGTTCAAAGGTTACGAAAATAAATACATATATATGTATAATGTATAACATACATGTTATAATGTACAACATACATATAACATACATAACATATAATGTATTTATATATGTATGCTTTATATTTTTCATTTAGAAGTTATTTTACAATTATTAAATTAAAACTTTTTTTGTTCATTTTTTCTTTTTGATGATTTGATTTTTCAAAGTTTATATTATATATATATATATATATATATAGATCGTTTAAATAAATTTAACTTGCGTTAATGTTATTATTTTCTGCTATTATTATTAAAAGAATATATCAAAGAAATAGATCAAGATAAGTAAGTTTTAGTTTTTTCAAATGTTTTATATTGTTAAAATGTTTTTTAAAATTTTCTTAAATAATTGTGCTTATATATATAAATATCGATAGAAATAGAGAGAAAAATAAAATAAATTGTTCAAATTGATTTCCAATATTTTTTTAAAAAAGATTTAATATTTAGATTTAATGATCGAGAAAAATTAATTAATTGATTTTAATAATAATTGCAGGTTAAAAATAAACAGGATTTACAAGATTTTATACGTAAACTTATAAGATGGTGTTTCTTCGAAAAAAGTTCGATAGTGTAGATATTTAAATTTAAAAAAGTAAGACATTTATTATGTGATCTTCTTTTTTATTATCTTTCAAATTTTTTAAAATTTTCATCAAATTTTTATATTTCTCATTATCATTTGCAGATAAATTTCTATTTATTATTTAAAAAAAAAAACGAAGTGGAAACGCGGAAAATACAATGTCTGGTTGTAAACAAATGTCTATATTATCATGTATTACCGAATTAGATGAATCTTCACCAAGAAAATGTACAGATCAAGCAGCAACTATACTCGTATCACCGATTTCTGGAATTGTTCATGAATTAATGAATACAACACTCTCACAACATAATTGTTCGAAGCGCAAGAACAATGTAACCAATGAAAATCTAAGTAAGTAGAATCATTTCTTTTTAAATATGATATTTTTTAATTATCAGATTTTTTCAATGCGTATTATAATATTTATATTTATACAATAACTTATTCTTGATTCATAAATTACCCATAGTTGATTGATTACTGAAGATCAAAAAATGTCTAAGTTGTATATGGAGGGGGAAGGAATTAAAAAGAGGTGATAAGAGTGATATAGAAGGAAGAGGAGAAAGAATGGAAGAAATAAATTAGTCAGTTTGAAACAAGTATTATACGTATATCTTGCACTGAACAAATAGAAAACCAATGTAGAATGGATTGTTCTTTCAAATAATTCCAAGCATATCTTTTTCTTAATCTTTATAAAACGAAATGGCAATGATTGAGCATCTAATAGAATGATTAAGAGAATTAATAGTGAACTTTTAAATCAAAATGAGATGTTTAACACATTTAATCGGAAGAAATGTCGTTTGAATTAAAAAGAAAAAATTTGATTAAGAATTCGGTATATAACCGTTAAAGGTTACTGATCAGAACTTGAAGGTTCAGATTGCAAGACCTGCCTTACCGGCTCCACGAGAAATGCTAATATACCGAAACCCTCGAGAATACAAAAACCTCGGATACCCCTCACACCTTATAGACCCCTGAAACCCTTTTACCATTACTTGGTCATTTTCTCTCTTCTTTCCCCTCCTTTTTTGATTTCTTTCATTTCATGCGTTCATGAAGTATCTCTCTCCGCCTTTTTTTTCCTCATGTCGCTTTTCTTCCTTTTTTTAATCGGTTTTGTACTCGTCAAAATATTCTAATGTGACGTTCACTTTTATTACCTGTTTGGCAACGATTAGAATATTAGAACAATACATTGACGTTTTTTATTAGTTCGAAAATAGACGTTAAAAACACGTTTATCGCGCACGATACGAAAGAGCGCCGTTAAACATATTTAGTTAGCAGCTGTGTTATTTCATGAACAGTGACCTTTGTTTAATCGCCATTTGTGTTTTATCATATATTATACTGCAATACATATATATATATATATGTACTTAATTATACATTTTTAAGATATTCTTTTACGTGTCTTATTCTTATTACGTGTGTTATATTATTATTGAAAAAAAAAATTAAAAAAGACAATACAATATTGAAATATATTTTTTTAATTTTTCTTAAATTTTTGAGGAATAGAGAATTCGTTTATTAATTACGCGATTCTTTTGACACGATTGCTAAAATAGAATATAAAATTAATAAGTAAAATTATTCAAATTAAAAAATTATTGCTTATATAATTAATTATGAATTAAACCAATTCAAAAATAGAGAAAAGATAAAAAAAAGTAATTTTCCAATGATTTTGTCAATCAATTTGCAAAAGTATATAGTTCTACGACATACTCTCGATTCTTTGACGATGTTGGTCATGGTAGAATGATTTGCACCTGTGTAGGAAACGAGCGATACATATTTTTCTCGTTATACGATTTGCGCCATGTGCATTGCAAATTCTTATCTATTCTTTTTCATTTAATTATAATTATAATTTTCTCTACTGTTTGCAAAAATTATAGATATTCAATTCACAAATGAATTAGCAAGTGTAATAGAACTAATTCTTCGTATCATTTTTCTCATCCATTTTTCTCTGATTGATGCTAATTAAACATCGAATTTGATAAAGCTGTGTTATCAAATGGAAATGGGGAAAATTTTTCAGCAGATTTTTTCGATCTGTAATAAAATAAAATAAGCTAAATTAAATCGACCACGGCATGGAAAATGCCCTTGAAAAAAAAAAAAAAA
>NW_006263331.1:201578-204325 GCF_000469605.1 Apis dorsata
AAGATGGAAAATGATATCGTAGAAGAAATGAAAGGGAGGATATAAATATGAATGGAGAGGTAGAATGAAAATGAGGTATAAAGAAAGAAAGAGGTAGGACAAGGGAGAAAGTATAGGAGTGCAAGAACAACAGGAGCAATTAGGTGTAGTCGGGTACTAGAGCGTTGAACGATAGAGGCCAGAGGAAAACGATGGGGCGCTAACGTGTGCCTCTGGTGTCTCCCGTGCTCCTGGATATTCCAAGGGGTCGGCACTTACCCCACTAGGGGAAGGTAAGGGCTCAGGGGGCAGACATATGAGCACACATGGGACGACAGTCACCACCTGGCACTGTGTAGCCGAATGCTTACCATCGCCAATCGAATATACGAACATACGCGAGTATACTGGTGGTGGGTACCCGAGTGAAACGCGTTGCAACCCCAACCCTCCACTTGGCTCGTGCCATCGTACATTGTCGTAGGCCTTTCAGCTTTCGCGTATCAACTCGAAGACGGTTAAACGCCGCGGCCATATATATATATATATATATCCTCCTCGGCTTCCTCATGCTTGCATAATCATTGTAATCCGTCTCTCCCCGCATGTACAATGAATTCGTTCTTACTTTTCAATGATGTATTCGAAACGAAAGTGAAAACGGGTGCAGATAAATCTTGGACAAAAGAATTCTTCATCTTTTATTAATTAGATGATTTAACATTAACGCCAAGATTCCCCATTTTCGTCCATCCATTTCCAACGCTTCTATCGATCAATAACACCAGTTACAGGCTGTGCAATAACCCCTCCCGCATAACGTGCGCATGATTCATAACGTACTCTAATGATTATCGAACATACGTTTAACATCTGCATCCTAATCTCTCTCGTTCTCGCTAGCCTGGTCCTTGGTGACTCTACATGCTCGTCCGTTAGTCGTTATTTATTCTTTATTTATAGAACAGATATTCATGTCAAAAATAGATCTGGTAGGAGGAAAGTCGATATATGAACGTGTACAAATGCAGTTCCACCCTACACCCCCCATCTTCATTCTCTCTCTCCCTTGGCGGTATATATTTAACCACTGTCACTGAGCGTTTTTTTATCCAGAGATCCCGTGTTCTATTTCGTTTAACGTTTCAGCTCCTTAGCTTCGACACGAAATATTCCTTTCTCTAAATTAAAATTATAATAATTTTTTAATTTTTAAACGTGGATACATTAAAAAAAAGATTAATTAATTATTCATCTGAATACGATGAATAATATTATTTACATTTTATTATGTATTAATAAAAAAAAAAAATCGCGTTTCATCTTTCATTTTTCTTCTCGTAATCCTTTCGAGTGATTCATAATTTGTTTGGCAACGCAGGTATATGAATAAGGTGCGCAGTGAAAAGGTTGGTGGTCAGTCGCGAAAAGAACTCTATTCGTTTCCGTAACCGTAGCCGCATCGCCGTAACTGTAGCCGTAACCGTAACCGTAACCACCGTAACCGAACTATCTATGTTACCGTGCAAAACAAAGGAAGTCAAGATAGAGAGAATAGTTGAAGAGGAAAAAAACTTATTATTTTTATTTGTGTCGTATCAAAGGATAGGAAGAAAAAGATAGATTTTTATATGTTTTCGATGGAAATCAGATTTTCTTTTACGCATTATCCAATTTATTCCTTCTCGTTTTATGATCGATAATAATCTTTATACGGAAATAAAGATTTTCATTTTGTAAGATTTTTATCAAAAACGAAAATAAACATTATGAAAAGATAGTGCACGGTAAGAACAGCTAGCTACAGGTAAAACGAACAATTGTGATACGTTCGTCACAGAGACTGCACCAACTTCCTGCGGAAATATTTTACAGTGGAGCAGTAACGAAGAAAGGCGTTCCGGTCTTCTAGCGACCCTATTTTCGTATTACGATCACTCTTCCCTTATCCTTTTCCGCAAGATGCTTGTTACCGTTCGATCATAAAATAAATGTTCGAATAATCACAATTCATCGATTGATTTAATCAGAATCAGAATCAGTATGTTTTGGATATCAGATATATTTATAAAATAAAAAATTTAATATATTAATTTTCTAGATATTTTTATATATTTATTATCTATTATTCTTAAATCAAAATCAAGTATCCTTTCGTTGTTTTTTGATTTCAGATTCGAACCAACATGGACACTCCAATCACGGATACCACGAGGGGTAAGTGTGTTTTCTGTTTTGGTTTTGTACACGAATAATATCGTTCGACCGATAAATCCGAATTGTTAGTTTCATTCCAATTTATTATTTATGATGATATATATTTCATAAATGTATTCCTGAAACATTTTAAAGACAGTTATAAAGTAATCTCGCGTTCGATGCCTCGTTTACCGCTATAGGCCCAAAGTGTTGGTCAAAACCATTCATGTTTTCTAGTTCCATTCATTGAGCCTCGCGGGGAAAATCCACTTGTCTTCTCTTTCTCCGATTCCCACCGCTTTTGCTATTCATTTCACTTCGATACCTTTCTCTCGTATTCTTCCATTTCAACTTTCTTCTTTCACTTTTTCTATCCCAATCTCTTTTTCCCTTTTTCCATTCTTCCTTTCTTTTTCAAACTAGACAATTAAAACTTCTATTAGAAGAAATATATAACGCATAAGAATATAAAATTTATTATGCAATACCGCAAAAATGAAAGATTATACGCGTTTTATTTTTATCTTTTTCGTTTTTCACGTTTTTTTTTTTTTTTTTTTTTTTTTTTT
>NW_006263331.1:204578-207439 GCF_000469605.1 Apis dorsata
GTAGTGTTTGTATCTCTATTTTCCTCTTCGTTGCTCTCATGACGCGACCGTTAAAAAATCAAGCAAAACGGTTCGGGCAAGCAAGTTCATCGTATCCCTACTCGCCAAGAATAACACCGCCCACTTCAGCTCGTAGACGGCTCGGTGTGGTTGGATCGTGTATACGTTTCAACGTTTTTACACGAGAGACCACACGTGAACCACGTCTCGGGCGACATTGCTTCCGTTGACTACGTTTACATGCATATATATGTATACGTTACATGTAATAATTGACAGAATTTCCAAATCGTGCCTTATCGCAGTTCCCTTGACATCATTCACGGTATCTTTAATTCTATATGGCGATACTTTAATTACTTTATGGCACTTCTTTACGAAATTGTTTACTTTGAACTGAGCGATAGAGACTCGAGCGTGACATACTTTTAATAGGTCAGGATAATTAAATTTGTTTCAACAAATTTTAATTTTAAGAATTGGTTAGGAAAATGATTTTCGATAGATACGTATGTATGCACCATACAGACCAGAGAGATCTATGCGTTGGTCTCCCTCGTGAATGCAAATGCTTTGCGTTCCTTCTAAGAAAGCCGGTTGATTGGTGGGGGAAAGAGAAACGAGAGAGAGAGAAAGGAGGAGAAAGAAAGAAGGAAAAGAAAGAGGAGACATTATTGGCGGAGGTTTCCCGCCAATATTCCCCACTCTAAGCTAACCGGTTTGTTGTTAGAGGGACCGACCTGCCTCTTTTGGAATATTTCTCAGCTGATCGCCGCAATATTACCGCTTTTTTCCATCAAATTGTATTTTTCTTCATTTTTTTCTTCGCATATTTCCTTATCTCTCTTTAATCTTTATCTTTATAATTTTTATCGAACCAAATTTTCGATAAATTAAAAATTTAGGAAAGAAAATTGTGTTGAAAAGTTGAAAATATCTTCGTTGTAAAATATCTATCCTCTATCTCGACCTCGATCGAGATATTTTGCTTTTTGTATCGATCTTTTTGTGTGGGAAGATGGCCATTTTCTGTAGTACCTGTATCTCTTGGTCACGGGGATGCGTATACTTACCTGAGATCTCAACGAAAAAGACCCCACAAGAGGGAAAGCTGCGTTTATTCGTTTCTTTGATCTATATGTCGCGCTTTATTGTTGTGTGGGACCTGTTGCTAGAGCATTTCACGGTATTTTCATTTTTTCATACCAGATTCTTTCCAGAAATAATATCACTTCAGTTTCGATTTAACGGCTCGAATTATCTTCGAAAATTACTTCGAAATTATTATTTTTCGTTTTTTTTTATATAAATAATAATTTCAAAAGAATGAAAAAAAGTACACGTATGAATAAATACAAGAAGCAAAGAAGAAATAAAATAAAAAGTAACCGTACAGTTGATACGAAAAGAATGCTCGGCCGACCTAACCTTGTTTGAAACGTAACGATCGTAACGCAAAGATCGTAACGAGATAGCGAAAAAACACGCGGGAAGCGATACGTTGGATGCGCGGATAACGTGCGTGATCGTTCGTTGCGAGGCAACCAGTTAGTGCGAAGAAACGAGACGAGGAGAAAAGTATTAAATAGGAATGAGCGCGGGAAAAGGTATATAGCCACGAAACGCCAACGACTCTGGTCGGCGTTAAAAGTATGAGCGTAAAGGGAACGAAATTGTATTTGTGACGCGGGTAGGTAGGAGGTGAGGAGGAGATAAGATGAGACAAGATGAGACGAGACGAGACGAGACTGAGACGAAACGAGACGATGCTACGTGGTCGGAAAGCTAAACGGCGCGGGGGGCATGGTGGAGAAGTTGGTGGGTCGGGGGGTGAGGATCGGGCCGAAGGCTGAGTGCCGGGCTGGGGCTAGGGCTGGGGCCCGGGCGAATAGGCCGACGCGCGGCAGAAAGCAAGCTTGGTCTTTTAAATCGGCGGCTATGAGGGATTTAAAAATGGCCGAGTCTGCCTACCCTTGACAGCCGTCCCTTCAGCTGGTCGGGCAAATACCATCAGCTGACCGGTTTTGGAGGGAAACCAACAGAGAGTGTTGACGGTTTCGAACATTTTCGCGAAATGATCGTTGATAGATTTTTTATTCGTTCTTGTTTAATTTATGTATTTTCGGTGAAGGTACGATATTACGAAACGAGAAATTTTTTCGTTCTTTTTTTCTCTCTTTTTTTTTATTTTTATTTTTTTTTTTTTTATTTTTTCGGAGATAAAACTTTCGAATTGCAAGGAACGAAATGCCAATGATAAACGATATTTTGATTGAAATTTGAAGAATTGTAGTATGCTATTTAATGAATATAAATGAATTTGGAAATTGTCGCGTTACTGTTTCTGGAAAAAATTCGTAAGGAATTCGAATGGAAAACGAACATTGGATTAAAAATGCGAAACAATAAATCTTTGTATTCGAAGCAGGTGTATCCTAAACGAATAATTACGCAAGCACGCGAATTAGCGAGTACGTTGCGCGTCACAGGGTGTCTTTTGTAATTCGAGATCAAAGGGAAAGAGCTGTTATCCGTGTGTGTACACATAGCTTCTCTCTGAATAAGTGGTGGGGAGCAGGTTGTTATTCGTACTTGTTCGATTCACTCCCGCACAGGTAGCTGCACAGCGGAGGTAACCTACAAGCTGGAGCTTGGACCAAAGAGCCGAGAGCTAGCCGGTCGTGGAAAGAAAGAAATCGGATGCACGCCTCGACGGCTCGTTTAAAGAGATGAATTTTATTATGAATTTGTTATATACCTCTCTTCTCGTTTATATTCATCTCAAGACTTATGCTTTCTTTTCTTCTCGATTTTTCCCTTCTCTTTCCCCCTCCTTCTCTCTCTTTTTTTTTTTTTTTTTT
>NW_006263331.1:207741-208116 GCF_000469605.1 Apis dorsata
GATATCGAAGATGCGCGCGCGTCGCGTCGGTTAACCGTTGTGCAACTTCTTCCTTCCTCCTTTCAACTTCTTTCCCCGGTATTCACTCGGTTACGCGCCTGTTTGTCTGCATGCCTGCATGACTACCCACACTTGTCTCCCCATCATCCCGTCACTTCATCCGCCTCATCTTCCACGCTTCTCGCGCCCCCCTCTCTCAAATACTCTTTTCGTTTCTCTCTTTTTCTCTCTTTTCGTATCTCTTTCCCTTCTCCCTTCCTCCTTTCTTTCTTCTATCACATCCACCCCACCCACCAATCTTCACTTAACTCTTCCATCCTTCTCCCTTCTAACTCATCGCTCTCTCTCTCTCTCTCTCTCTCTCTCTCTCTCTCT
>NW_006263331.1:208188-213421 GCF_000469605.1 Apis dorsata
CCGTTTCGTTTCTTCTCTCTTACCACATATATCCTCTTGCCACCTTAGTTCTCCATTTATCCGTTACTTTTTCAAAGCGTTTCAACTCTACTCGGTAACGGTGGATTTTGCCCCCAGCAACAGCGCCCTTCCAACCATTTTTTTTCTTTCCCTCCTACATTACGCCTTCTTTCACCCGCTATTCTCGCTTCCCCTTCTCTATCTCCCCTCCTCCCCCTCCCTCCCTCCCTCCCCCCCTCCCTCCGTCTGTCTCTCGTTCGCACACCAATCAACCAACTGAAGCGTCTCTTACATAAGCGTCCAGAAAACTCACGCAATATTTTATCTGCCGATTACCGAATACCGAACGTAATCGGTTTCAATAAAAATTCATTCGCGAAATTCGATGCATTGAGATCTCAACGTTCTAGTAGTAGAGGCGGTTTTGCACGATGCGCAAAACGAGCAATTGGAATCAACGGCCTTCGNCGCGGTCTCTCATACATTCTCTCATGGCAACTGAGCTAGCGTGAGAAACTTACCTTACGGATAAACAACATCATCGTGTCAAATTTTCACCCTTGAGACGCTCGATTCCTTCAACAAATCTGGAGAAGAAGAAGAAGAAGAAGAAGAAGAAGGAAAAGAAGAAAAAAAAGGATACGATCTCCTCTCTTCGTTTCCCTTTTTAATTCCCTCTTCTTCCCTCGCGTGCGAAAAGTTTTTCAATTTTCGAAGTACTTGAGATCCGTGGACGGATCTACGTACAAGGAATAGTATGGTGGTATGTATATCGGAAAAGAGCAAAGGACATCTTTCTAGGAAGGTCGGTTTACGAGAACGGCAAAGAACGGGTCCAACAGAACTATCGTTGCCGGTTTGAAAGAAACTAAGGTTTGAAGCGGCGGAAGAGAGAAGAAGCAGAAAGCGAAGGAATGGATAACTGGTGGGAGATATTAAAGAAGGTTTTAAGCTTCCGTGGTGTTGGTCTCGCACGGTGTATGGGTGGTAAATTGCTTTGTCGGAATGTTAGAAAAGCTGGCATATATATATATATATATTAGAAGCGGCCTAAAGAAATTGAAGCATTAGCAGGGGTCGTATAATGCCAACCGCGTGTTATTAAGCGGTTGCCAACAGGGAAACATTCCACGTCTCGAATAAACGAAAAATATTCAAATGGAACGTAGTGGTATTACGTAGGCGTATGATGTAAATTTACATTCGAATGTGGTTTACGATCTAAACCACGGGGTTCAAGAGATCGGATCGACCCGATACGCAACAGCTCGTTCCCCTTTTTTATGGAAAATAGGCAACAATGTGCCGGAATATATATCAATAAATTTTCTCAATTCGCGGCCGATACGCGGCTCGGTATCGCTACTCGTAACAAAACGAATTACGATATTACGGGATTGTTCTCGTTTCGAGAATATTATCGCACCGATTCAAAACATATGCATTCGGTACCTTCGCTGTCTTCGCTTTATTGTTTGTAAACAACAAGCGTGCCGCGCTTTCCCTTCTCGTTTCCTCTTCTCGGAACGTTAATATCCACGAGTTAATATCCTTCGTTATTTCTCTAATATATATATATATATTTCTTATCCTCTCGTTAGCAGTCTTCTCCCTTAACTGGCATTCCTGTCTCCATGTCCCCTATTCCCGTTCCCGGATCCGCTGATCCCCGCTGATGCCTCCACTTCTCTCCCGTTCCTCGCCCGTTCTGTTCATACACGTATACCTTGTGTATTGGTATCCGATGGTCGGTCGGTTCAATGTTAAGTTTCTTTTTCCCTGGGGTTGAAGCCGAAGTCGTGTCGTGGGGTTGTCGAAGCCGACACCGAGGAACGAGAACGGGAACGAGAGCAAGTCTGGATCCCGAGATCGAGACGCGGCAAAACAGTTCCATGGGTGGTTGTTCTCTCCTCTCCTCTCTCTCTCTCTCTCTCTCTCATTTTCCTTCTTCTCTTCTCCTCTCCTCGCTCGTCTCCACGCCACGGGTGCACCCCTCTCTCGGCCGCAGAGACGCGCAGGAACACACGAGAACGGGCGCGCGCCCCCCTACCGTCGGCCCTCTCTTTTTCTCTTTTCTTCTTCTGGTTCCCGCGCACCGTCGCGAACCTCAGCGGTGTCGCCTCTCCCCACTATGAAAGACCACGACCGACCGTTGAGATTTAAATTCCTCTCTGGGTGGACGGAGAAGAGTCTCCCGGCCTGGGAACGGCACCCTTCCTGCGTGCGGGACGAGGAGAAACTCATCGTCTCGCCGCCGCTTTGACCGTCTACGCCGTTCGACCATAGTTCTTTTTCGTTTCGTTTCTCATCTCGCCTCTTTTTTTTCTTCCTTTTCTCTCTCTCTCTCTCTCTCTCTAACGATACATATATATATATATATATATATATCTCGCGATCCACTTTACAAATTCGCGGCAAAGTGGAATTAGTCGTGTGTTATTCGTGGATGGAAATTCCAGAAGGGACACGGAAGAGAAATCGGTTNGCACTGGGTATTGGTAAGCGTATTGTCTAATACCGCTTGCCCTTGCGATATGGTATATACGTACGGGTGCAGCTGTTACACGAGCTTTACTCGTACGTAAATAATCAATGATGTCGCGAAACGACGAGTTTCGGTCGGTATATCAATTACCCCTTGTGTATTACACGATTGTTCAAACGTACGTTTCTCTATTATTCTTGCCGCGATGTTTGTTTTAATTTTTTTCGTAACAAACCTTTTTCTCTCCTTTTTCTCTCATACGTGCTCACTTCTCACGTCTGGATACCGGTTCAGCATCGGCGAGATTCTTGATAACGTTAAAAAAGATAGACCAGAGAAGAAGGATGTAGCGAATAAACGTGTAAGTAGAGGAAGAGAAGCAAGGCTGGAGTGGGAGAAAGAGAGAGAAAGAGAGAGAGAGAAAGAGAGAGAGAGAGAGAGAGGGAGACAGATGATTGGGTGATAAAAGCAACGAACGAGCGAAACGAGGAAAAAGAGAGCGAGATATCGTTGCGATATTTCGGTTGCGGTTGAACGTCGATAAGAGTTGGCCGTGTTCTAAGGTCTTGATTTACCGACACTGTCCGTTCTCGGAAACTTTATGCCGTTTACGGTTTTAACGCTGTTCATTCCGTGCCTCCGTTTCAGATCTATCTATGTCAATCACTTTTTTTATCTAAGATGTTATTAATTATAATATCTGTAATATATTTTATTTTATTTTATTTAAAAAAAAGTAGTATTACTTAAAATAAAGTAGTATTTTACTTAAGTAAAAGTAAAGGACAATAGTAAACGAATAATATTAACGATGAAAATTATTGTAAAATTGATTTCGATCGATATTTCGACTCATTTTATAATTTTCATTTTATTTTCGTTTCGAACCAATAACTTTGAACGCAAACTTTATCTTGCCAAGCGAACTAGAGATTAAACTATTCGAAAACGATTTCGGAACAGGTATACGTAGCTACTTTATATTATATTGGACCGGCAACGATATTTTATTTTATTTGATTCGTTCAGTTAATTGGGGAAAAATATTTCTTGTAATCCTTGTAATAAAATTATCCATACTTAAGCACGATAATAAATCACCGGTGCTTTTTTTATTCAACTTCTGGTACGAAATGCCAAGAGAAATTTCCCGAATTTCGTGAATTCGGACTAGACAATCCAGTAAATTTATCTTTTTCCAATGGGTGCATTAATGATCTCTACTTAATAAACATATAATGAATCGAAGTACATCGTAAAGAGAATCGACCTTCACCTTTCGCTTAACGATTAAATTTTGCAATTTCAATATGAAAAAAAAAAAAAAAAAAAAAAAAAAAAACTGATTTTAATACTTTTGACGTTATACATACACGTATAAGAGTGTGTAAAATATCACGCGCTAGGGAATACCTCACCCCATTCTTTTTGTCCTTGGCTACGCCCTACGTCCTTTGAATTGTTATAAAAATCATTATCATTATGCGGTTTATGTCGTGGAATATCGTTGTCGCCTGAGAATTGCAAATAAATTCCACGTTCCAAATATTTCCTTCGTTTCAACAAGTGCTCCATTTATTCTCTCCCAGGGTCACGCCCTAGAATTGTTATAAAAATCCATTATCTATGCTATTTATCGCGAATAACTCGGGGATTCGCAAACAAATCAATCACGTTTGCGAAGATATCGATTTTCGATATTTTTTTTTTTTTACTCATCTCGAACTCCTCCTCGATCGAAATTGCTGCCATTTAATCCCTTCTTGTCGCACCGTTATCGTTACGTTATAAAAATCCATTATCCATCCTGTTTATCGCGTATAATAACGCGACACCGGCGATTCGCAAACAAATTTCACCTTGCGAGATATCGTTTCAATTTTGATGTCATTTCTCATTTCGAATTCCTTTCCGCGCCCCCCTCTCTCCTTGTACCTTGTCCCCTCATTTGCCTCGCGTACACGCTTACCTGTCTTCTTCATCCCGTCTCCTCCTCTCTTCCTCCTCCCATCCTCCCGTCTCCTCGTCCCCGCGTCTACTCCTCGTCCACCTCGCTCCCCACGATCCTCCACTTCCCAGGGTGATTATTTTTTCTCTGACTTCCCTTCGTTTTCATCTATCCGACCAAAAGAGAGGGGGACTTTTGATAGCTGTTAGCGAGGGGTTAGGGGCAGTTTTTCTCTACCCTCCTCTTCTTTCCTTCTGCCCTTCTTCCCTTCCTTTCCTTTCCCTCCGATCACTGTTTCTCAGCGTATTGCGAATTTCGATCTTCGCCGCTGCATCTGCGACGGCTGCGACGTATGTCGGGCAAGAATGGCAGAAGAAACGAGGAGCGCAGACTTCTCTTCTGCGTACGCCCTTCGAGAGGACAGATGATGATCCCGTTTAGGGTACGGTATTTCTAGTGTAAGGTTATCTACGTTTGCTACTTTTTTTTTTCCCCCCGACCGTTATCTTCATCGTTGCCGTACGCGTGCCTATGGTATATCAGTTAATGATTATTGCGAAATTATCTTCGTTTTATTTTTAATCAGTAATCTAAAATAAAATTAAAATTAAAATTTTCGTAAATATTCAGGAATCTTTCGTTAAATATTTCGTTCCCTGTCAATATGGATCTGAAATGACTAGTAAAGTAATATTGAAACGCAATAAAACCTGACAGGGATTAGGACCAAGGATTATTAAGAATAACTGTCGACATGTTTTATGTCGAGCAATTACATATACTGAAATATAATATATATA
>NW_006263331.1:213532-215761 GCF_000469605.1 Apis dorsata
TCCCGTTACCTATTACGTAACTGACTACCTAAGTTTCCTTACTGATATGCATCGTCAATAAAACGTCAATGGGGAGTACGCGATTCTATAGAAATGTACGTTCCACCGACCCGTGGATGTACCACGTGTACCACGATCGTATTTTGAACGTGGCATGTGCGCACATACGAGCGACGCACACGCGTGTGTACGAGCAGTGTCTGTTACATGTACACGCGTATATGCACTTAGTGGTGCACCATCGAGGTACCCATGGTTGGCACGTGCCAACCATCACAATGGATACGACCATCTGCACTCCTTCTTATAGAAAAATCAAAGTCGTAGGGAGCCGGGCGTTTGCCCGATTCCAACTTCCCAATTCCCTTCGTTAGTCCGTTATACGGTTCAAACCGTTCGCTGTCCGCGAAAAGTGGCGGTGTAACTGTAATTCCGTGTTAGATACTCCCGGCGGAGAGTATCAATTCGTCGGTAAAAATTGGATGGAATTTTGGAGATGGAATTTTTTTTTAATTTTGTAATGATTAAGAAGTTTAAAGTATCGTAAAATCCTGACTTTTGTAAAGTCCTATTTTCATTACAAAAGTGGTATTATGGTAAAGATACCTGCGAATCTTCAAAGTAAGTCAAATTACTTTTACGCGTCATAATACCTTTTCACCAGCGTGATAAAAATTGGAATTTTGGAGATGGCATTTTTTCTAATTTTGTAATGATTAAGAAGTTTAAAGCATCGTAAAATCTTAGTCACATATGACTTTTGTAAAGTCATATTTTCATTACAAAAGTGGGATTATGGTAAAGATACCTGCGAATCTTCAAAGTAAGTCAAATTACTTTTACGCGTCATAATATCTTTTCACCAGCGCGATAAAAATTGGCATTTTGGAGATGGACTTTTTTTTACTTTTGTAATGATTAAGAAGTTTAAAGTATCGTAAAAGCCGGACTTTTGTAAAGTCAGATTTTCATTACAAAAGTGGTATTATGGTAAAGATACCTGCGAATCTTCAAAGTAAGTCAAATTACTTTTACGCGTCATAATATCTTTTCACCAGCGCGATAAAAATTGGCATTTTGGAGATGGACTTTTTTTTACTTTTGTAATGATTAAGAAGTTTAAAGTATCGTAAAAGCCGGACTTTTGTAAAGTCAGATTTTCATTACAAAAGTGGTATTATGGTAAAGATACCTGCGAATCTTCAAAGTAAGTCAAATTACTTTTACGCGTCATAATATCTTTTCACCAGCGCGATAAAAATTGGCATTTTGGAGATGGACTTTTTTTTACTTTTGTAATGATTAAGAAGTTTAAAGTATCGTAAAAGCCTAGTCAAATATGACTTTTGTAAAGTCATATTTTCATTACAAAAGTGGTATTATGGTAAAGATACCTGCGAATCTTCAAAGCAAGTCAAATTATTTTTACGCGTCATAATCCGTACCTTTTCACCAACGCCTTTATGACCAAATAATCGTGCCATACGATCGTTACCTGCAATAACTTGTTGTATTTTCTTCTGTCAAAATTGTCTTTAGCAAAATTATCCGGAAACAAATAAATTCGAAAACATAAATTTTCTTTTAAATCCTTCCAACTAGGATGGATGTCTTAAGCTTTTTCGAATTTTTCTTTTATTTTAAAACGTATATTTTAAACTTAACTTAAACGTAAAACTTGTAGGATATTTAAAAGCGAAATATTTAGTGTAGATAAAAGTGTGGCAATAATAAATAAATATTTAACAAATAATTGTACGCGGAGACAGTTAATATTGTCGTTAAACCGGTAAAACCGATTATACGTCACGTGTACATGGATTAAAGAATTGTCTCTGAAGGTGGTGTATAACGTGGCGCGATGACGAATAAGGTGCATGATCAGCCAGCTGTACGCGAGGGGTGCCTCTGCAACCCCCAATATATGGCAAAGTAAGCAGCTGAGCTACCCCCATGGTCGTGCAGTGCGTTACCCGCGTTCGATGCCTTATAACGAATAATCTTCACATTTATGACTACTGGGAGCAAACCGATGGTTCGTTATATTCCCTTGTATTCCCTTACTCCCTTGTTCACCCTCGTCTCATCTCTTCTAAATTTCTTTTTTATTTTTTTTTCGCGAACTAGATAAAGGAAACACACAGAGCATCATTATAAATTCATTTGCATTAAAATGTCAGGCAACACCTGTGACACGATGTCGATGACTTATATATATATATATATATA
>NW_006263331.1:216116-231270 GCF_000469605.1 Apis dorsata
TTGTTGTTATTACATTTGTTTTCCGTATCGTTTCGGTGAAATTTAATAAGACGTTTATTCGCGTGCGTGGGCGAGATACACGGATTCCGAACGCATTTGAATCTTACGGGAGTACCTGCCGTGTGAAAATCTTTGAAGAATGTGAGGGTGGTATCGAAGATCAGGTGAAGCATTGTGATCGGTAGAATGAAAAAAACGGACCGAGCTGTACCTGCTAAGAGCTGCATCCTTCGGAATGGTCGGTGCATCAGTCGACAGGAAAGGGAGCATTGTGGTAACGAGAGAGAGATGAGAACAGGCCCTTTCAATGTGAGCAACAGCTCCTACGGTCGGCAACCTTTTCCGGCCTGGTATCGAAAGTAAGCTAGCCAGTGAATGACCGAGTATGTGTATATGTACTCATGACTATGAACGCGAGAAACAAGAGAGAAGAAGAGGCGATTTAAACGTTTCCTTTCTTCTTCTTCTTCTTCTTCTTCTTCTTTTTCGTGCATTTTCTTCTTCCTTCTTTCTTTTTCTTTTTTAATATATGTAATATATGTAACTATTAGTTTTGACATTTTTTTTAAATAATGATAAGTTTTTCGAAATAATTTTTTTTTTTTAAGATTTTTAATAATAATAATTCGAATAATTCGATGATGAATGATTTCAATGCGATATTTTTTTAAAACTCTTTAAAACAAATTAATATATTTTTTTCCGAAGAAATGAGAATGGAAGGATGCATATAAGATTTTATCGATGAAATAGCTATTCAGAAGAACAGAAATTAAAATTTAAATTCGAGGTAAATGTTGTGAATCGAAAGAAGAGATGTGATTGCTTTTGATATGTTTCATATATATTTAGCAGCCGGTAAATATATCGGCGAACGATCGAACAAATGAACAGGCGGATGTAACGAAACACGGCGGCAAAGAGGCAGAAAAGGGCCCCCCATAGCGGTTGCCTTAAAGAGTGGATTCCGCGTTCCGTTCTCCCTACACGCCCTGAGAAGATTTAGGCGGGCCCTTTCCCAGTTACGGATTGGTCGGCCCTTTCCCCCCACCACGCGAGACTAGCTCGTATAAAGACAGTCCTTCCCGCCACGCCAACCAGTTAATACGCGACTCTTGCGGTGTTCGTTGGTGTATCGATCTTCAGTAGTGCTTGGTGTGACGTGTGGCGAGTTATCGCCCAAGCCTCTGTACACCGTCATTTCTTTTGTTGATGATAAATATTAATCATTTTGTACGGTCACAGTGTGCTTTGTGTGTATATAAATATTTTTTTCGATCAATTCGTTTCATGCGTGATCTCATTGTTTCTTTTTGAGTGTGATGTATTGGGAAAGTGTTATGGATTCGTGCGATGTTTGCCAATGTACAAGGTATGTATCATAACAACAATTTTTTTTTTTTTAATTAGATACGATTAAAATGATTGAAACAATTTTTTTTATATATAACAATTTTTTTTTTTTTTTGACATACTCGTATACGTACAGATATAAATTTCAGTGAAATAAAAAAAAAATAAATATCTTCCGTGTCAAAATTTTAATTTCTTGTAATTCTTATTTGTTAGTAATTTATTTCATACTCGTGTTATAAAATTATATTAATATAATTTTATTAAAATCAAATAGCTATAGATTGTCTTTCATTTTTGGAACTAATGGCAGACTGAATGATAATTTCTAAATTTATATTATTTATAAATTCAATTACAGTTAAATAAATACGTTGTCACAGAAATTAGAATATTTACGCGCTTGTTAAATACATATGCTACATGTGCGCACGCGCACATTATTGGCGCGCTCACGTTATTCCATAACTTTCTCATCTAACATGTAGGCATTTTGGCGGTAACTGTATAAACAGTGTTCGTTATAATAAAACGACAACAATGTGAATAATAAGACAATAATGTGCTTTTTTGTATATCGTACAGTTTAGTTATATAAGACACGTATACATCTGTAAAATATTAAATTAGTGTAACGGTAATAAATAAGGGAGAACAATAAAATGATCAGTTTCGAGGCAAGGCATGGATATCGTCGTTCTATTGATAAGTAAATACCATTTCGTTTCGAAAAACGTCAGTGACAAGGTTTCTAAAAATAAATTCAGTGAAATTGATGTGTGTATAATTTTTTTCACTTCGTGAAATGTTAATTTTCTAATTATAACAAACCACGAATGCCTATTTTTATGTACTGTAAATATTGAGGTTAGGTTATTATCGTTAAGCCGATATTATTTTCTTTTATGTGTGCGCAAAAAATATATCTGTATATCTACATATTAATTATTTACTTTTCTTTACAGGCTCTTTAAGAATGCTTTTAAAATTAAAAATACGGATGATATGGTAAAATCTAAACCAAAAGCACGACGACTACTTGGCATGGGTTCGCGTCGCTTTTCCAGTCCAGAACCAGTATCGCCATCTTTCGATAAAGAAAATAATAGCGTCGCTTGCATATCGCATACGAGTGCTAGCCCTCAAAAGGTACATATATGTTATATTTTTTTCGTTTTTTTCTTTATTTTTATTAATTTTACACAAATATTTTTTTCATTAAATTTTGAAAAAACGTAAAATATTATCTTTTCGTTACATCATATATTATTATTTATCAATACAGTGTTTTGAATACGTTTAAAATATTTATAATGTTTATAGAATTCATGACAATAATATTCTTTTCCATTATTAATTCTTTTTTATCTTCTTAACAATACGCTATTTTATCATTTTGATCTAAATTTAAAGAAATAAAATAATGAAATAGCGATCATTTTGAACATCAACGAATAATTAAATTTAATTTGATAGTATTTGAAAATCGGAAAGCATCGCCAATATTCTAATTTAATTTTGTCTATAATAGATTGTCGGTGTAAAGAGGCCCCGTCATCCGTTAGAAGATTGGGATCCTAATAGTCAAGATAGCGGATATGAAGCAAGCTTTCTCGAAAAGGAAGAAAAGTCGAAACGAGATAGGTTTCGATTTGTGGAGCCTCTTGCTGTTGCTCCTCGTCGAATGTTTGAATGCCGAAGCCCAATGGAATCTCCGATACGATCATCGCCACAACGAACACGAGTTGCACGACCATCATTATTTCGAAGTCTTTCATCCGGTTACGAGAGTATGGATGATGGATTCAATGAGTTGATAGATGAGAATTCCGACGGTACGACGGAATTGCCGAACGGGATTTCAACTCTTCTTTGCGGCGATATTGTAAGTTGCGATGTAGAAAACGAAACCATGATCTCTGACTCGAATCCGAGTACACCCGAATTTCCACGTACCAACAATGGTGCAAGCGGTTTTAGGCGTTCATTGTTATTACAAGATGAAAGACAAGAGGACCGGAGAAATTCATCTCTTTCAAAAGTACGTTCTTGTTTGTTTCGTTCTCCGAACGCAAGTTCGTCCACTGTAAATCCAGGTTTTGAGGATACTAGCCCGTTGGCGTCGACGATACCTGTGACCCGCCGTAGACGAATTTCTTCCGATTTTGTTGATAGGAACGCTATTGCGAATTGCGGAGTCGAGAATAATTCTCCATTATTCGTTCGAATGTTTAAACGACCAGATCCACCGATTAATGATAGCCCGAAACTAATAAAAAAATCACGAATGTCAAACAGTTTTAACGATATTGCAAAGGAATGCGATGTAAATGAAGGCATGGCATTTGATGTGAAGTACGTGCAAAGAAATTTCTCTTCTTCAGAATCAGTAATGCCAACAGCAATAGAGACAACAAATATAGAAGTAGATGTAGAAATGGAATCGGAAACGGAAACGGAAGTAAAGTCAGAAGATGAAACACATGCGCACATTAAATCGGCCATACATCGTAGTATTACCGACGCTGATCTTACAGGAGATTTTAGTAAACCGTGTGTTCTACCATTGGCAGTCGGTCACCACGAAGACTTGAAATCGATTTCCGTCGATACATTAGCTGCCTTGATACACGGAGAATTTAGTGATCGAATTGGTTCATTCAAAATCGTAGATTGTCGTTATCCATACGAGTTCGATGCTGGCCATATTCAAGGCGCTTTGAATCTTTATAGCAAAGATCTTATTGAGCAAATACTTTTGGATCCGTTGACAAATAGGCCCGAAATTCAACCAGATACAAATAAAAGAAGTATTTTAGTGTTTCATTGTGAATTTTCGTGGGAACGCGGCCCAAATCTTTCACGATTTTTGCGTAGTTTGGATCGGCAACGTAACAAAGAACATTATCCCGCTCTTTATTATCCAGAAGTTTATCTTTTGCACGGTGGATACGAGAAATTTTACAAGGAACAAAAGGCGTTATGTACGCCACAGGGTTACCGACCGATGAGACATCCTGATAACCAAGCTGACCTTAGACAATTTCGGAACAAAAGTAAAAGCTGGCAAGGTGAGAAGTCAAGAATCGGTGGTAGTGCAACGCGAAATAATCTAAAACGTTTAGGTTTCTAATTCTCCGTTTTTCTCTCTTTCTCTCTTTCTCTCTCTCCCCTCCACTATCTTTTCTTTCTTCTCTTCGTTTCTTTCTTATGTACACTCTACCAATTCTTGTCTTTCTCACTCTTGTTGCTTCATTTTCATCAACAATTGATAATCGATTTGGGGTTGAAAGAATATGATCCGGTATAAAAACGCATATAAGTGCAAATTGCAAATAGTAGATAAAGTGAGATATAAAGAAGGAACATTTTTCTTTTCATGCTATTCTCACGACAAATGTGTAGTTGTTCCTATTTTACTTTTTTTTGTAAATAATGATAGTTTGTTTTGTTCAAATACGCTTAAATTTTTAGTTAAACAATTTTAGGAAGAGTGTACTTACACGTTTTTATAACAAAGAATAACGATAAAAGCATTAAGTTAATGCAGAGAAGAATACTTGCTCACCTTTATTACCCTCGTGAAATAAAGTAAAATAAGATAGTGGTAGAGCAAAACGAGTCGATAACGATGATTATATTCTCGGGCAGGTTTCCCATTCGTATGTATTCAATATCGACGTTTTTTTTTTTTATCAAATTCGCGTATATTTTTGCACGGAATTTAATGTCGTTGTTGCTCGGGATACTCTGTTTCGCCAAAGTCTAGCGTGTATACACCAAATGTATAAGAAATGAGCGAGAAATTATTAGAAGATTGAAATGTCTTCGAATGTGCAAATTTATTTGTTATGTTGAATGTGGTGATGACGTACGCATGGTGTGTATTCGTGTATGTAACGCATGTGCGCTCGCGTGCGTATATGTGCGTATATGTGCCGTATGGTGTGTAAAGAAAGATATTAAAATAATCATATGTTACATGCATTTACTTATTTTATGTAATATGATATATTTCAAACGATTAAAAAAATCTTTATTTCAATTGTATATTTGTTGATTTATTAAAAAATTGAAATTCAAAAACAATTTATCAATTTTCTATTCGAAATAAACTAAAAAATATTATAGAAATCTTCAGTTTTTGATTAAATATTCTTTTAAATTGTTTTTTAACAAAATATATCTTATACTATCGCCAAGTCCAGTATCTCAATCATATATTGGTTGTACTATTTTTCCGTTATCATTCTATAAATATATTTTAAAATCAAGAATATAGTATTTATTACCAATATCTATTATGTTTTTTAACATTAAAGATTAAAGTACTTTAAAAAAAAAATGAAAAAAATGCGTTTGATTTATATTTCATTTATGATTATATACTAGCAGCAAGTATAGCAAGAAGAAAATAGACAGAGATAGAATAAGAATTGATTATCATTGCCATCTCTTAAGTAATAAAGACAATTCTTTAAATAATTTTTGCAAAAACACTCAAATGACGTTAATTCTTAATTCTTATTGTAAAATTAAAAAAAAATTTTATTTATTTTTGTATCATATATACATATCATATTTTATATGTATATATTTTTACATATACATAAACAAATATTTTTCTTTTTTTTATTATTCAATTTATTCATTACATATATTCTTATTTTCTTCTCACATATTGCTATTTAAATAACTTTTAAACTATATATAAATATAATAAAACATAACATTTAATTAACATTTATGTTGTTTCTTTTTTAATTTTTAATTATTGACTAAATATATTTTGTCAATAATAAAACAGCGATCAAAATGTTTCCATCAGTAACGCCATCTCGCGTTTGGACACTCGAAGCTCCGACTTGTTACTAGCATAACATAATATACAAAGAGCTATTCGAGGTCGTAGACAAGGAAAGCAAGATTGTGCGAAAAGGATAGAGAGTATCTTCCACCATTTCAAAGATGCCACATGGAAAATTTGTTAATTATTCGTTTTCTATTCAAAATTTCATCACTTTTAACTTCATACTTTAAAGCTAAAGGTTCACGCTAGTTTATTTTATCAATTTTAATATAAAATTCTTTTTCATTATTATTTATTATTATTATTTACTACCAATTAATGCATCATATATTCTAATGCATGAAAGACGCCATATTGAAAATTCATTAATTACTCGTTTTCTGTTAAAAATTTCTACATTTTTGAGCTTGTATCTTGAAGCTAGAATTCTAAACAAGTTTCTTATATCAGATTTAATATAAAATTTCTTTTAATTAAAAATTTATTAATGATTAATATGTTATATCGAATCAATGCCAATGATACGCAATAAATTTTTCATTAATTTTTCATTATTATAACATTTATTTCTAAATATTATTATATGCATTTGAAATATTATTTTTTCTCCTATATTCATACATAAATTTTATTTATAATTTTGCTATAGTTTAAATGAATAAAATGATTTATATCTGGATTTCAGACTGGAATTACTGGTTTGCAACTAAAGATAAAATTTTTAATCAAAAACAAAAAAATAAAATTAATTAGATTCATTTGTTGTTTTTCAAGCACACAAATTTTATAAAATATAGATTAAAAAGTAAATAATAATAATAAGAATAAAGATAAGAAAAAATTAAAGAATCAGCACCATCTTTAGAAATGAACATAAGAAGATAAAAAGAGAGAATAATAAGAAAAACAGAAATAGAATAAGAATTAACCATCAATGCCATCTTTCGAGTACCAAAGACATTTCTTTAAAAAAGTATGTTTCTAAAAACGTTTAAGAGATGGCATTGATTTTAAATTCTTATCTTTCCCTTCGAGGATTAAGAAATGGCGCTGAGAGTCAATTCTTATTTCTATCCTTCTATTATTTTCTTATGTATTGTCCTTATGTATTGAGTTTCATTTGCGGCAATCAAGAGATGGCGCTGATTTGACTATTTTTACTCTATCTCCGTCCTTCTCACACTATTTATTTCATGAAAGATATACTAGATGGTGCTTTCGTCAATATTGAATTTTTATTCTATCTCTTTTCTTATTTATATTTATTTTATAAAATTTATGTGTTCAAAAGATACTTTCAATATCTCATTAATTTTATTGTTTTTTTTACCTGCAAAGTCTCATTAAATATTAAATACATCTTGTCTGTGCTTAAAAATTCATCACAATAGATTAGTTCTATATATTACTGTTAGATGTCAATGTCTATTAAATATATAATTTTTAATTATTAAATGACAAAAAAAATTAATTTTAAATTATTTTTATTAGAATACGTTTTAATTTTAAAATTAAAAAATTTGAAATTTATTTTAAAAGAAATTAATATAAAGAACTGTTCACAAGATTTTTCAAGACTGATTCGAATATACGATTGGTTAGCTATGTCAAAATCATAGTTATAGCATTGAACTTGTGTTATATAGCTTATTCAACGAATCAAGTTATCAGATGTAAATAATACTACGTAATTAAAATCTACAAAAAGCAGAAGCACATATCTAAGATACAAAATAGTAAGCTATTATTTCGTATATTATTTATAGAATCATATCATTATAATGAAGAATATTCAAAATATAAAATCATAATTTTCGTATCGTCATATGTATTATAATATTTAAAATTTTAATACGATTGAAGATTTTTTTACCAGTTAATTATTGAAATTGCAATATTTGTAGATATAATTTTTATCATTTCTGGTGACTTTATTCGTTGAATGAAGTATAGTTAGAAGGAACGTATAAAAGAAAAGGAACAATCGATTACGTTTGTAGTATACCGGTCTTCTGAAATTGGTACAAAGTTATATTAGTTTTTTTGATTACATTTTTTAAAACGTTGTATTTGTATTAGTTCGTATTGGATGTCATGTCACTGCTTTTCATTAACACAAGTAATACTTAATTAAATTGAACTGTATTGCATTTTCTTTTTTTTTAAATTTGTTGAATAATAGAATAGAATATAACGCGATATTTTTTTTTTTATTTTATTTTCGACACATTCATTTTTTTATTATATCTTTTGTTTTTTTGTAATGGTCGATAATATCGTCGTAAAATATTATACGATTATTTAGTGTTGAATAAACTAATTGTTCCAGTTGCGTATTAATTATCTTCAATAACCTCAATTTTACGATTTGATCACGATTGATTAAAGAGTGAATTAATTTTTTGCTTTCTAAATTTCTTATTTGTTATTATTCGATATATTTTCAGCTTCTCTATTCGTAAGAAAACCTCTCGTTGAAATTGGAACTCGTCTTTTATCTTCCATGGCTCAAGCGTTGCAAACTCATGGTGTCGTACCCGACGTTATAGATAAGGTTCCAGAAAATATTTTAAAGGTTACTTATCCAAATCAAATTTCCGTTGATATTGGCAAAGTGTTAACACCAACTCAGGTTAAAGATAAACCTAATGTTACATGGGATGGTGATACGAATACTTATTATACTCTTTGCATGACTGGTAAGTCTTTCATTCCATTGAAATTTTTAATTAACAATTACTTAAATTTAAGAATCGAATCAATTTATTGTATTTTGCTCATAGATCCAGATGCACCAAGTCGTAAGAATCCAAAATTCCGTGAATGGCATCATTGGCTAATAGGAAATATTCCTGGTTCGGAAATTGCCAAAGGAGATGTCCTTTCTGATTATATTGGTTCAGGTCCACCAAAAGATACAGGACTTCATCGTTATGTGTTTCTGTTATATAAACAACCTGGAAAGCTTACGTTCGATGAACGTCGTCTAACTAATCGAAGCGGACAGAATCGTGGAAATTTTTCCATTCGAAAATTCGCTACAAAATACAAATTAGGTGATCCTATTGCAGCAAATATGTATCAGGCGGAATACGATGATTACGTTCCACTTCTCTACAAACAACTTGAAGGCTAAAAATATTTATATATAGATTCTTAAAGATCAGTACGCAACAACAAAAATATCATATTATATTTTATATTAAACGATTGTTTATGTAGTACCAATTTCTTTTCTTATTATCCTAATATAATGCTTGTATACATATATGCATTTACAATGCAGGAAAATAAATGAAATAATGATGTATTATTGCATTTCTTAATACATTTTATTCTATTATTTATATAATACTTATATTATAATATTATATTATAAAATATAAGTATTACCCGATAACTAAAATTTTTCCAAATCGTTTGATAATATTCAGAATTGGTTATCTGGTATTCATTTCGTATCTATGTGTACTAAGATACTATTTAATAGCAAGGAGATTTTCAAAAGAGAGAAGATTGTGAGAAGAGAAATGTTACGAAATGTTTAAGAGGATACGAAAGTTGATAGAAAGTGGGGATGAGTGGGGATTGTTTGACGACAAATGAAAAGAAAAGGATACGAATTCTTGTCAGGTTATAAGTTAAAGGAGGGGGAATAGGCTGTGAAATAAAACGTTTCATCAGAGTCAAGCATGTCATAGTTCGACGAAACTAAGTGCGATGATAACAAAGATGAAATACTTTATGATACTAGGTATTTATTTTTAAGAATGAATCGGGAATTCAATTAGTTTGGTTAATTTCGTTCATTGTGTGTTAAATATGATATAAAAATATGTTGCAGGAATTTTCGCCTGCAGTATCCACATTATCACGGCTAAGGATATTCGTACGGAATTTGAAAAAGCGCTGATTGTACCGAATATATTAGACGTAGCACCGGTGGAGAAAATCGAGGTGCAGTTTTCATTGATAATCATAGTTAATGTTGGAATATATGCGTGTATATGTGTATACGTGTTTGTGTATGAATCAAACTGTTCCTAATTATAAATATTTGTTATACATACATATTGTATACATAAATATTTGATTTTATCATCGCATTGCGAATGAATTATATTAAATCTACAAATTCAACGTATATAATAATATATATAATAAAAATTTATATTGCAATAATTCATATATGAATTTGAATTAGGTGAAATATGGGGACAAGAGTGTTGATTTGGGAAATGAATTAACTCCAACAGAAACACGACAGATTCCAGAAATTCATTATAAACACGAAGGAGGTGTACTTTACACGTTAGTAATGACAGGTAAGATTGATAGACTAATTCAAAAAATAATTTTTTGAATTTAGTGTTATTATTATTTAGTGAATTTAAAGTTTATTTAAAAATTAAAATTAATTTTAATTCGTTTTTAAAAAAGAACATGGTATTACATATATAGATACTGTATTATTTTATCCTAGTGGAATTCTCGATGTTTGTCATTCGACTTGGTGAAAGTCGATGCGGACAAACCTGTTTCTTTCATACACTGGTTCTTGTTTGCCGTTCAGTTGATGATTTAGCGATCGATATATAGTAACTATTAAAATGTAAATAATGATAAAGAAGAGGATTGTGTTTTTCATCTGTTTCTCAGATCCTGATGTACCGACTAGAAAAGGATATAATAGAGAATTTCGACACTGGTTGGTCGGAAATATTCCGGAAGAGAATATTGCCAAAGGAGAAGTATTAGCTGAATACGTTGGTCCAGCGCCGCCAAAAAATACTGGGAAACATCGATACGTTTTTCTCGTTTATAAACAGACTCAAGGATCCATTACGTTCGACGAGAGAAGGTTAAGCAACAGGTAAAATTGAGTTTTTCGTTTTCACATGATTTTTAATCGCATCATATTTACATCGGTTTTGTACATGAATTTCAGAGATGGTCCTCAACGAAAGCGGTTCAACGTAAAGAAGTTTGCAGAAAAATATAATCTGGAGGGTCCAATAGCAGGAAACTTCATGAGAGTTGAATATGATGATAATGTGCCCGCGTATGCGAAGCTTTTAGGATTTTAAGGATCTCAAGCAATTTTAAATCTTTAACAATTAATTAACAAAGGATATTCTTTTTATTAATATTCAGGTGATGGAACATATTGCTTGTACAAACATGACTACCGATCTATAATGAGAACGGTGAAATGATATTAATAAATGTTTCATAAGACAATAGATAGGAGAAAAATCCGTCGATTCCTTTATTTTTCGTTGATTCTTGTTACAAATATAAAACGTATTCTATATAGATCTCGCAACTCGTGGATGGCTTTGGTTAGCTCTTGATTTTCCAAGTTTATAAATCTGGATCATCTCGAGCGGAGTATGTTGCTGGTCTCGTAGTTTCTTTTTACCAATATTTGAATTGGTTAACAAATTTGTAAACAGATATCGATAATAATATCCATTTATCATATTGCATACAATGACTAGAGTATGTGACAAGCGTGTTTCTCTATATGCAAAAATTTTTTGAGAGTTCGCCAACTGGTCAAGTTCGTTAAAAAGCTGAGAGATAAACGCAAAACGTGCTTCTCGTTTTCATCGCAATAATCGATTGCTAAGTTTAGTACGAACATAAAAAGTAAGTACGCTGCTAAGGATATTATACACTTCAATAACAAATTGTAGGATATCGATATCGATAACTCGTCGACGCGAAGGAACTTGCTTCTTGGAAACGAGCATGTTTCATTAGAGATAAAACAATGAACGATGCAAGGATAAAAATGGGATGGGAGCGAGACACACGAGATTTTGGAACAATTGGGACAAAGAAGAAACAGGAGGGGAAGTGGGAGGGCAGAAGGAAATAGGCAAGGAGATAAAAGAGATAATGGAGAAAAAAAGAAGAAATTGAAAAGGGAAGTTAAACGGTGGAGAGATTTGATCTCACGGTAAAACGAGATCCGGATAAACAGTAATGTTCCAACAAAGCCGATGATCCCGTGTGTCGCCCCATCCGCCGTTACCTTTTCTAAGTTTCGTCTTTTTCGCAGTACCAGCTACAGTAAGTGTCAATTGAGTAGGAAAAAGATGTTCTTGGGCAGCTTTTAGAATGTTTTGAACCTTTGCTATCACAGCGGTCGATTCACAATTGGTCTTCTTATGATGGACTCCGCTGGTATTGACAACATTCACAATAGAAACTTCATATTCATAACAATATATGGGAAAAATAAAGAAGAGAAACGACTTACCATTCTCCGATGTGAAAAACCCTAGGCGCTCTCATCATCATCGTGATCAAACCGGATTCCGTACGAGGCGCGATTCCAGGTCCTTTACTGGGAGGCAGACAAGTTTGCGCGATATGTTGAAGGCTCCAATCCCAATTGTAATCATCGTACGAGCAAAATTGAGCGGCACACTTTCTCAATTTGTTCCACGTGACACGATTGAACGCCATACCCATGTTATGCTTGCTCGAGATCCAAGGGATCACTTCAGCCTAAACGGAATACGATAAAGGCAATTTTTCTTTTGTATGGAATGTAATAACACCTAATATCGTGATTTAGGATTATTAAGATGAAAAAGAAAATCGCGGAACGATCGGTGCGCGTGAGCGCGTGCGCGCACGCGCGTGGATATTATCGTGCATCATTAACGTTTCAACTCACTACGCGGCGCACCAGTTTGTCGTTATTAACATTATTCAACAATGTCGAACATTTTTACAAGTAAGTAGTTTTACAAAAAAATTTTCCTTCTGTCGGATTATATCATATGATTTGAGAGTTAGATTGGCGAAGCGATGTCACGATGTTATTAGTTCGTTCTTAGTAAACGAAACGAATTTGTAAAGCGAACAAATTTTAGAGAGAAAAGCTGAGAAAGCGACGACGCGTGCGTGCGCACGTGCGCGGCTGACTCGATAGAAAGAGAGAAGAGATGGAGAGAATTTCGCGCATAACGGACGCTCGTCGAAAGATGTCGGCAACCTTTTGATAATGATTGTAGAGTTCGGGTAGGAGCTGGAAAGCCCATGCGGAGGCGGATTGCATTGTCTGTACGTTCCGTGCCACGGACACGAAGGCGGCAGCGCCAGTGCTGCTATTGATGCTATTTCCAGTAACGGTGTTGTTCCTGCCGTTGCTCATTCCCGTAGGAGTGCTATTGCTGGTGCTGCTGGTGCTGCTGCTGCTGCTGCTGCTGCCACTGCTGCTGGTGCTCGGAAATATACCGATTCTTCCACCGCCGCTGCCAACGATGTCTTCGGCTTTTGCTGAATGTTGCCTCGTCGATGTCTCCCATCTCTTTAATCCACGTAGTAGTTCCTTTTGGAGGGCGCTGTTGACGCCAAGGAACTAACGGATGAGGCGTGCGTGAAACATCGACACACAGATATTCAGACTGAAATCGAACTCGATATGCATCCAACGATTCTTACGCGATCGCGGTTTCGTTACAATGAACAATTTTTTCCCTATCTTTCGTGCAGCTACGTAACTTTATTCCCAATCCTTTTCGATCTATTCCTATCGTTAATTATCTATCTCTCCTTCCCTTTTGTAATATAATTAATCTTATTGAATGAAAAAGAGGAGCGGGATAGATAAGAGCAGAGCATAGCAAGAAGAGAGAAAGAGAGAGAGAGAAAGAAAGAGAGCGCACATATTAGATCAAACAATCGACTCACGAAAATCACAATGATCGAACCATCGAAGAAAGAAGGAATCACGCGAATTGAGGATTCGAGAAGCAATGAATTGCTATGCTATTCCAATTATTCGTATATATATATATGATACATATATGATATATATATCATATATATATATATACATATATTTGTTAGGGAAGGAGTCGTAGAGTTCGCGCACCGAACGAATAAAGCGAGTAAAGTGGTTGGAACGATTTGAACGATTTGAGCGATTAGATATATTAAAGCGGTTAGAGTGATTGGCGAGATGATTAGTGCGATGTGCGCGAGTTTCTCACCTTTCGGCTGAAGTCGGCAAAATAATTATAAGTTTTGAGATAGGTGCCCAAGGATAGGACGTTGCATCTTTTACAGGTGTGTTTACAGGTACGTTCCATCAGCCTAAGAACGTGTAGGAAATCCTCGGCAACGTAATGATCCTCCTCGAGAAAGAGAACCATACCGGTATGATTCTTGGTAATGGACAATTGATCGAAGACGCGATTTGCTTTCCACCACCAATGATGTTTCGTCTGCGTAAATTTTGCTTCTCTATAGTGTCCATACAGATCCGGATGCTTGGCATTGATGCAACCAAGATTGAGAGCTCTGCGTGATAGAAGAGCAATGTAAAGTGAAGAAATAATGGGAAATAAAATTCGTGGAATTATTAAATTTATTAAGTAATCGATCGTTCGAGACGAGTAGCATGATCGATAAAAAAAAAAAAAAAAGAAAAGAGATTATTACTCACTGTTCTTTTCGTATGTTTCGAGGACAATCGTTCGGATCTTCGCCTGGAAAACTTCGTGGATGAGTTTGTATGCTGTGGGGATAAAATATTTGCATGACGCGACAAAAGTCGACACTCTGTACGAGATAATTGATGTCCGGATGCCAGACGTCGTGACTGAAGACCAAAAGGGTTTGCTCGATCCCTTTCGCTTGGGCCAACGACACTATCAGGTGTCTGAGGTAGGTGAGTCTCGTGTGCACCTGAATCACTATTATAGGAGCGTCGCTAGCCAACGGACCGAACGACTCCTCGTTGTACACTCTTTGCTCGTTGTTCGCTTTTTCTATGTTACGACGAATTTCCGCTATTTCGAACTCGGTTAACATTTCCGTGCTTGCGTTCATTAACGTCGAGGAAGAACCATTTCGACGATCTTTCAGAAACCTGGAAGAATAACTCTTTTTCTTTTTCTCCTTCATTTCTTTTTCCCCACTTCCTCTTTTTTTTTTTTTTTTTTTTTTTTTTTTTTTTTTTTTTTTTTT
>NW_006263331.1:231453-239851 GCF_000469605.1 Apis dorsata
TTTTCTTTGCCTTTGTACAAACGACTTCTCGGCGGAAACACGCGCGTTTGCACGGCCCGATTTACCTATGTAATTCTTGCGGTACGAGGGCGAACAGCGTCTCGTTTGACGAAGCTTGCCCGGAGGAGTCTCGACCGGTCAGGCTGATCACATGGATTTGAAGCCACAGGAACGTTGCCATGAAGACGAAGACGAGCGTCCTCAGGAAAGTTCCGCGAACCGATCTGATCGTCCCCAGAAACGCCACTCCTACGCAACAAATGCGGGAATAGATAAAGGTAGTTAAGAAAAGTAATAAAAATAATAATAAATAAAAATAAATATATGCGCGAACGCGTACTTCATTATCATGTTGTAATGAATTAACATTTTCTCATTTACCTCTCATTCTGGCATTTCTACGCGTCCGGTCTGCAAGAAGAAAGACATTGATTAATTGCTTGGTTATAAATTTATATTGTTTTTTTTTTCTTACATAAAAAAATTAATCTCGTTACCTCGTATCGGAGAAAAGGCGCGACGGATGGTCCCTCATTTCGACGAAATCTGCGAAAAAAAGAAAAGTATGCGAGAATTGGTTGGTAAAAAAAAAAAGAGAACTATACCGTTCACATACTTGTTCTTTCTCATATTTTACGATTCCGACCATGACGAGAATGACAACGAAGGAATGAATTCGTTGGTAATAATAGTTTACCAGCATAAAACGCAAGATTAAAAGAGTCGCGTCGAAAGAGGGGCGTTTACTACTGTATTGAAATCTCAGTTATTATCGGCCGCTAGAAATCAGAGTTTAATTTCCAGAGCGCAATGTGTCGACTCGGTGCTATCGTTTCGTCGATATTTCGTATTGTTCGTTGCTTTGTCACTGTGTATGTATATATACCTACCGTTGATTCGTAGCGGCGAAGAGTAGAACTATAAATCGCGCAATAGAGAGTACACACCGATAAAAAAACCAATTCTCTAACCACGATTAATCGATCGTTCTTCTTCTTCTTCTTCTTCTTCTTCTTCTTTTTTTTCCTCGGGTGTTCGTGTGCCGGTTTTTTCCGGTCTTTGCTACCAGCTCCCGATCGGTTTCACGGAACGTCATGAAAGTTACAGAGGAGAACGTGTTTTCTCGCCTTCGAGCGGACCGACGACAATTTCTTTCCGCCGATTTTTCTTCTTTTTATAGAAGCATGCACGAAAGACGATGCTTCAACATTAACTTATTTTTAGTACGGCACGCGGACTTGTAGAAAATTGGAAGGGGAGAAGGAAGTGGAGAAGGAGAAGAAGTGGCGGAGGTAACGGGGAAGGAGAAGGAAAAGGAGAAAGGGGAGGAAGAGAATGAGCGGAGAGTTAATCGCATTAGCAGATGATGCCATCAATCAAAAACATTTCTGATGTCTGATAGCTTACTTGATTGACCTTGATCGCTGATTATCATATATTATTTTTTCATTGCTGCGTCGTATAATTTTATCACGTGTTAAAAACAAAAAGAAAAAAAAAAATCATTGCTTCCGACTAATTGTTATTCCAGAGAAAACAAAAGAGAAAACAAACGAAGAAAAGAAAATGAACGTGATTGAATTCGTTTTAATAGTTATAACAATATTATTAATTGATAATTGGCGCGCGGAATTTTTTCAAGTTGCACACGTTGGTTCTCGATGGTATGTCATTTTGAATATTTCGATAAAGTGAACGGAAAAAGACGAACAAAAGAATTGTTAATAGAGATTATATTAATTATAATGATCGACGAACCGTACCGGTTTTGATAGCGACGATGACGATGTTGTTGACGACGACGACGACGACGACGACGACGACGACGACGGCGATGACGACGACGACGACGAGTCTCTCTGTAGGAATCGCGAGTGATTTTCCGCAGATGAACATCGAGTGGCTCGATATTTCATTTTGCTTGGTACCTAGCCAATATAGGTCAGCTGAGTTAGCTGGTTGACGCGAAACAATGCGGATATCCGTGAGCAAGTTAACTGCGATATCTCCTTCTTACGAAGCGGTGGAATATCGTAAGAGAAGAAGAGAGAAATAGCGAGCTACTCGACACAGAAGCAGCACGAGCAACGATAAAATACTTTAAACTTTCTCGTTTCCTTTTTGCTCCTTGACGTTTGCTTAGACCGCATCTTTGTTTTCGCCAATCTCGTTCATGCCTTCAACCGCGGCTATTCTATATCGTCTCGAACACTCCGCATCGTATTCTCTTCTCTTTCTTGTCCGTTGCATTTCACTTTTCTCTCTCCTTCTCCATCCTCTTCCCTCTCCCCCACCTCCCTCCCTCCTTCACTTTCCTTCTTCCTTTTCCTTTCTTTTTTCTCACCCTCTTACGCTCCTCCTTGTTCTTATCTCTCTCAGATCAGAATCTCAAAACGAAACTTGAAACTTTATACACTTTTGCGCCACTTCGGTATCCAAGGTGTTGTCAAGATTCTGTCACAGCACTTTTTTACCCTCGGTAACAATGGAACGTGTTCGGTTTTACCAACTCTACCGATCCACTATTTCTCGCGGGAACACAAATACAACACGAATACTCATGATTACGTGTAGCAACGCGAACGGGTCGCTAACGATACGCTTGCATACGCCGTTACGTATCGTGAGACGACTAATTCACTTCACGCGCAAATGCAAACAACTGGACTCTACTCGGTCACGCGCCAGTTTCAAGGTAAACCGGAAAACTCTGTTTCTTGCGCCGCCTTGCGGTTCCTTAACTGCGATCGTTTTTCTCATTATACATATACATATATATATATATATATGTATAGAAGGGTAGAGGAGTGAGAGAATGAGTGAATGAATAAATGATTGAATGTGCGTGCGAGAATAGAAAGAAGGAATAATATGATACTAGAAAAGACAGAAAAGATGAAAACAATGTGGGTCGCGAGACAACAGTGTCATGGGGATGAAAAGTTGGAAACACGAGAAAGGGTGACGAATGAAGGGAAACCTCGTGGAAATACAAAGAGAATGGTAGGGGTTTAGTACGCGCATATACGTAGAAAAGGGAAGCGAGAGAGAGACAGAGAGAGAGAGAAGGAGGGAGAAAGAGAGAATCAGCGAGGTTGGACTGTATCGATCAGAGTAGCAGGTCTGGGACAAAAGCTCAGGCTCAGATATGGACTTGAAGTCGGTAGCCATGGTCTGGAAAAGGAAACGATGCTCTCTCGTATCAGTGATCAACCGACAAACATCAGCTTCTTTTCTTTACTTACGTAGGTCCACCGTCTTCCAAGGTTTCAGGGTCGCGTAACAATTTTACGACCGCACGAGTCTGGCGTTCGACCCGATCATATTTCGAGAAGCGTGTCAGAATAGATCGAGAGAAATACGAGATGGGAGTAGCGATGACGATTCATTGCGATTTGTCGCAGAATTTATTTCATTCGATACACAGTTTCCCTTTATCCTTTTCTTTTTCTTTCCTCCCTTTCTTTCTTCTTTTCTTTATCCTTTTTTTTCCTTGCGTTTTTCGCGTCAATTCGATCACCGTTCGCGTGACTATCGCTTGAAACTGCGATCGCAATGGCTTTCTAGAAGAGCAGGGCGAACGCGCGACCGCGCGATCGCGACTCCACCCACCCTTCTCTGCTTTTCCTCTTCATGTACACCACTACTTTACACGTCGTTCTCGTTCCATGCGGCTACGTTCACACGGGGGTGCGATTTCTACGGAGACTCGATCGATCTTTCCGTTCCGCCATCCCTCGTCGGAAACGGACGTCGTTGCTCGAGCGCCACTGTTCTTGTCCATCGACGTCTACGTCGATAACTATGTATGTTATTCTTCCTCCATGGATAATATCTTTTTCTCATTTTTTATGATAAATCGCAAATCCACCTTTTTCCTTCTGATTCTTTTCGTTTTTTCTTCTCGTATTTCTGTATATAGTCATAAAAAAAGATTCAACCATCGTTATTCTCGTCAACTTATTTAATATGTTATTCAACTGAATAATTTCTTCGAAACACTTTTTTTTTATGAAAAATATTTTTAAAAATAATTTTTAAAAGTTTTATTCTCAAATGTATTTGCATCCTTAAATTATTACGATATGTATATGTTATCATTTTAGAGATTACGTATGAAATGTGAACAAGATTGTTTCTCAATTTCATGATTCTATACGGTTTTGAATCTGTAGCACTTTTTTTTGTAACGTTGGGCTCGCATGCAATGCCACGCGATCTTGCGTGTTTTATATGAAATTTCACAAAATCGGAAAACTTTGACTTTACTTCCCTGTCGATAATAATAGGTGTCCGAATAAATGCCCCTTCCCGCATCTCGGGTCTAATGTTACACCGTTATCTGTTGACGTTGAGTTTGTGAACACGAGTTGTACATTCCCACGCGTTCTATTAACTTTTTGTGAAAGCACAAAAGAAAGAAAGAAAGAAAGAAATTATTCACGAACTTTGCTAGATCAAGAAAGACCAGCGAGAAATCACGAGGCAGGAGAAATTTCGGTAAAGTTCGAAGAAACAAAAGCTAGGTATGATCGACGAGAAAACGAAACGCGAATTCGATAAAACGATCGATTTGAATTTGTTTCTTCTGAAATTGTGTGGTATTGTTTCGTGCGGAGATGGATTCGCAAATAGAAATATTTTGGCCTGGCTCGCGTTCAGTTGTCTAACAATCTACAGTATTTCATACGTGCATGAATTCATAACAAATACCACTAATCTGACCACTGCTCTCGAATCAGTCGCGATGATCATTTCAATTGTAGGTGGTCACGCGCGATATACGATCTTATTATGGTTTCGTGATATTTGCCAAACAATGTTAAATGTTTGTGAGATTTTCTGGTCTAATCTGAAGCCGCATGAGAAAAAAATCGTTCAAAGTTATACAAGAAAAACGACAAGATTGACACGTTGGTATTTGGCCTCTTGTGTTCTCACTATCGCGTTTTATGCTTTTTTGGTTCTTTTCGGATCTTTGTTCGATCAATCGAAAGATTTCGAACATATTATGAGAAACGATAGTGGCCTCGTTCCGTCGGAAGCCGAAAATGTGATTTTGGAATCAACGAACAAGCGACATTTACCGTATGCATTTTTTCTTGATGTACAGAAAACACCATGGTACGAGATCGTCTATGCTCTTCAGTTAATCAGCATGTTTAATGTCGGTTTTACTTGTGTTGGTGTGGATACTGTCGGTGCTTTGTTCATTTTAATCACTTGTGGTTACTTCGATACGATTCAATCGAGAATTGAAAATTTACACTCGTTCGATACATCGTTGTCGTCATCGTTATCGTTGTTGAATATATTATCAAGAAAAATAACGACAGCGAAAATGTCGGATATTAAAACAGAGACATCAAACAGTGTACAAATGAAAAATTTGCGAATATGCGTAATTCATCATCAATTATTATTGAAGTGAGTACGATTCATATGTTCTATTTATCTTTATTCTATTTCCTAACGCTGTATATTTTTATCTTTCGTTCTTTATCAAGTAGATTTTGTGAGGACATTGAACATCTGACGAGCGGAATGTTTTTTATTCAAGTAATCGCTAGTACATATAATATTTCATTGGTTGGCTTTAAATTGCTTGAAGTAAGTATTTTTTATTTTTTATTATTTTTTTTTTTATTATCTTTTTATATTACGATAACGTTGTATATTTGGTAAACAGGACACTCCAGACAAATTCAAATATATCACGCAACTCATAATCCTCATTATTCAACTTTTTCTTTGTAATTGGCCGGCGGATCTTCTTCTTTCAAAGGTAAATCGTATTAAACGATAATATTGATTTTTTTTTCAATACATTTTCCGTTTTTCAGAGTGTAGATATTAGCCGAGCCACATATTCAATGCCTTGGTATGGATATTCCTATAATCTACAGAAAATAACGAATATACTTATGGTCAGAAGTCAAAAAGCAGTTCGCTTAACAGCTGGAAAATTCATCGGGCTTTCACTGGAAACATTTGCCTCTGTATTTCATTCTCTCTTCTTTTTCTTTCTCCATCTCTTCTCCCTTTTTTGATATTTTTCTTTTTTTTTTTTTTAGATGATATCCACCGCTGCCTCATTTTTCACCATGGTTCGAAGTATGAATTAAAACTCGTTTTATAAAACGAAGAATATCATCCAAGATGCACCATTTTCTTCTCTTCATCCGTTCATTCGCTGGTTCGTTGATCCAATGGACATTATATCAATGTTTTTAAGCGAATACGAATAGATGGCTAATCGAATAAACGATTGCCTTATATCTACCAATCAATCAATTTTCACATCTTTTTTCGATTGTTTTTTTCTCGATCGAAAAGATGAAATATAAGTTAAAACAAAAAAGAAAGAGGAATAATAGGCGTAAAGAGTCAATTCGTGCAAAGAATAAGAAAGAAAAAGCATAGTCGACAGGAGAAAGGGTTTCGATGTAATCGATCGTTCGAGTTAAAACGTTTCTCGCGTGTTTCGATTCATGGCGAATTGAATATCTGTAAAAGAAGAAGAAGAAGAAGAAGAAGATTTCGTCAAATCGAAATGAGTAATATCAGACTTGTATATGATATTTTGAATTGAAACGTTTTAATTGATGAAATGAGTAATATCAGACTTATAATATTTTGAATTGAAAATATTTTTAATTGAATCGTGAAAATATCTAGATATTAGCGGTCGCGGTGTGCGTACGAACAAACACTTCTGCTTCTTCGAATATTGGCCGAAAGAAAGAAAACCACGTTTCTCTTCGTCGACGATAGTTGCAGGAGCTGCGTTCGATAAATCTTATTGGCCTCCCTATCGATGATCACGTCTCTCCGTTCGTTCGCTGTGTTCCTTTTTTTTTTAATCCTTCTGATCGATAAGTACAGCATTTTCGGTTATAAATCGTTAGTCGCAATATCTCCAGAAGATCGTTACATCAAGTTATGACTTGATAAGAGATATGTCTATAAAAGTGTATACGTGAAAGGAAAGAAGGAGGATAAAATAAAGGGAGGAAAGAAACGGATAGAGTGAATGCCAGAGCGTTTCTTCGGACCTAGATTCTTCGACAATTACCGGTTAAGTGAGTTTTTCTGTAATCCTATGATATCCGGGATTTCGTCGCGAGATTTTATCCAGGCATCGGTCTTATGATTACTGTCAACGCTTTGACTCGAACCGCTCGAATTGCATCGAATTCTTTCTAGTCAGGACAAATTGTGAGAATATATAAAATAGAAATCGCGAACAGATTGTTCGAAAAGATTGAAAGGAATCTGGTGGAGGGAGCTATCGCTAATACCGCTGCCACTTCCGTTACCGGTTCCGTCACCGCTGCCGCTGTCGCGATCCGTTTTCCTTCTCGAATTAATTACGCAGCAGATAGGAATAGCGAGATAAAGGAGCGTCTGTCGCGGACAGGCCTTCTATCTCGTTCTAGGTCGGAATTGGTGAACGTCTTTGGCCGTTTTCTCGACGCCGCGCCGCAATTGAGCAACCGTGGAAGGGAGCCGAGAAGTATGTAGTCGAGAAGAATCGGAATTGGTCGAGAAGCAGCCGGAAGATCGAACGAGAATGAGTTCGCCGTGTGAGTGTTCCCGGTTTAGCAACAAGTTGCAGCTGGTGTGCGTTTTCCCTGGAGTTTCCTAAAATCAACAAGTGAATTCGCTTTCCTGCTTGGAATTTCTATATCGCTTTCAGCTCTACAGGTGGTGATGTGATACAGGTAATATGATTTGTATAGATATGTTTGTCTACTGTATTATTTCTGTCTTATTCGTTATTTATATTGATTATATTATTTAAATTAGATACGGATAAACGACCGCACGTCGTATGTTAAATTCAAGAAGTGGATGCGGCCTGAGACTTAACGAAGCGTGAACTATTGTTGCAGAGATTAAATTCTTACAATACATAAGAACCATAAGAGTGATCTCCAACTGGAGAGCTATTTTATGTCAGCTTGCCTGATAGATCTGAACAGCAAGTGCATTGTATAAGTTTAGAACACTGTCGTAATTATAAAAAAAATATATCCTTTTCGTTTCTTATTTCTTATTTTTAATAGCAATTCTAGATTTATATCAAGTAACAAAATTTTTTAACGGAACCACTGCGTATAGAACATTATCGTAATTACAAAAAAAATATTCTTTTCGTTTCTTATTTTTTATTTTTAATAGGTAATTCTAGATTATTATTATCATTGTTATTTATATCAAGTGTCAAAATTTTTCAACGAAACCACCCCTTGTGGACAAAACACGCGTATAAAACATTATCGTAATTACAAAAAAAATATTCTTTTCGTTTCTTATTTTTTATTTTTAATACGCAATTCTAGATTTATATCAAGTAACAAAATTTTTCAACGGAACTACCCCTCGTGGACAACTA
>NW_006263331.1:240121-245389 GCF_000469605.1 Apis dorsata
ATTATTATCATTGTTATTTATATTGTCAAAATTTTTCAATGGAACCACCCCTCGTGGACAACTATAGAACATTATCGTAATTACAAAAAAAATATTCTTTCATTTCTTATTTCTTATTTCTAATAGGCAATTCTAGATTATTATTATCATTGTTATTTATATTGTCAAAATTTTTCAATGGAACCACCCCTCGTGGACAACTATAGAACATTATCGTAGATACAAAAAAAATATTCTTTCATTTCTTATTTCTTATTTCTAATAGGCAATTCTAGATTATTATTATCATTGTTATTTATAGTGTCAAAATTTTTCAACGGAACCACCCCTCGTGGACAACCGCGTATTCGATCGATCGCGTTTCCTGGAGAGCTGCGTGGCTAACGGGTGAAAAAAAGTTGAAGAAGGTTGGAACGTGATAAAAGCCGGTTTAATAAAGCGCGCCGCCTCTACGCGTTCACATATCGAGAATTCTAGGAAAGCTTGGCGTTCCTTTCGATCTCGGGCCGCATTCCCTTTGTCCACTATCCGTCTTTTCATTCCTTTACCACCCCTTACATCTTAATCTTAATAGCGTTCTCTCGCTGAATACCTCGCCATTCTCCCTCCATTCTTTTTTCATCTATCTTGACAAGCCATCGTTTGGTTTTATTTTTCGGCCATCGCACGCTTTCTTTATTTTTTTTCATCGTTAGAGATCATGTTTAAACCCAAGAAACGAAAATTATGCGTTGATTCTCTCGCTAAAAATATCAAACGATATTATTCATTACTCCTGTATTTATTATAAATCTAGCAAACAATTCGAATCAAATCATTTTCATCGACTTTATATGATTTCCATTGAATAATTAACAGCGAAAAATGAAAGAAACACTTTGCGACAATTAATTTTCCAGTATCTCAAACAAAATCTGAAATGCATTAAAAGTAAGTTTTCTTCTTTTTATTAGAAAATAATCTAATACAATTCCGATCTCTTCCTCGCTCACAGTTCTGTCGTAGGTTGTGAAACCTAGGGGTGTGGAATCGGATCGCGATCGATGCCAGTTGAGAAGGAGAGGAGAAGACGCGACCAAGTGCATCAGAGGAGAGGAAAGGAAAGGAAAGGAAGGAAAAGTAAGATGGGCGAGTGAGCGTACGGATGGAGAGAAGAAAAGAAGGATGGGAGGGCAAGTTGGAGAAGAGATGACGAGGAGAATAGGTAGGGATGAATGGGGCGCGTGGGTAGGGACAGGGTTAACGCGGAAGCGAAGAGAAGCGTTAAAGGGGCGGGAGCGAGGGGTGAAAGTGGGGGCTTCCGGAGGCGCTGTGGACCATGCGCTTTCGTGGCCCAGCGAAGGGACTTTGGATCTTCGAGGATCGAGAAGAGAGGTGACGGGGCAAAGAAGTGGCAGAGGCGCGAACGTGGAGCTGGCCGCGAACGCGAAAGCGAATGCGGACGGCGACGGTGGGCAGAGAGTGCGGCCGAACCCCGAGTCGGAAAAATCGGGGTGAGATGCACCCTCGCCACCATCCTCGCTCTCAATCGGCCGCGGCGCTTCCACCTGGGAGCACGGCTTCTCTTCCTCGTTAACCGGCTCTTCGTCCCAACCGGCCGTTCGCCACCGATCTCCATCAAATCTTCGCCTTTCCTTTGCTGATTCGATCGGCTTTGTCGTATCTCGAAACATCATAGGTAAGAAATTCTGATTTCTTTGATAAATTAGTCTTTGCTTCAACATCTTAATTTCTTCTGGAATGTTGTTTGCTTTTTTCTCTTTTTTTTTTATATCTCTGTTACATTTCGTGACGAAAAACAACTTTGAAGTAGTTGTCTTTGAAGTAATCGTGAATAATTTTTTGATCGAAAGAAGTAGGAAGAAAGGAAGGAAGGAAGGAAGAAGAGAGAGAGAGAGAGAGAGAAAAATGAAAAGTGGCATGATTTAACGATAATAACGTGGCCTGTATCACTAGTTCTATTTAAAAATCGGTGAAAGAGGTCTCGTTTATTTTGAAATATGTTACTTACTCGTTAAATTTCCGTTTGTCTCGTGTTGGATTACGTTATATCGCGTAGCTCTCTAATCGCGGGGGACACCTCGAGTTTAAAGCTCCGTCTCGATTCACAGTCGAGGCTGTACCCTCATTTCCGCGTGTCGTTCGCAGCTCCGCCTTTGGGTTCTATTCACGCGAAACGCACGGCACGAAAAACCTATTCTTAACTTTGACATTCGCTTCGCGACCGATAAATTTGAACAGTGAAAAACCATCGTTGTTTATCTTATCTTATTTGACTAATAACTTATTATTCTAATACGCGTTAAGAATGACTCGACGCGAAGGTATCGGGTATTTCGATAACAGGCCGAAAGGAAAAGAGTTGCCGGTATCAAGCTCGCGAGGTTAATAGAGCGATAGGTAACAAGGTTATAAAGCAATCTGCATAACCCTGGTTGGTACTTTGCTCGGCTACAGGGGTTGTCCCGTAGCACTGCGAGCGGTCTCGTAATTACCAGGTATAATACGATTACCCGATCGCCAGACCCGCCGTAACTGAGAAGGCAGTTCCTTCGAACCCGCTCTTTACTCTTCCTTTCCTTTTCCTATATCTCTTTTATCTCTTTCTCTTTTTATATATCCCTTTCCAATTCTCCCCTCGGCGTTTCCTCTTCTATTCTTTTTCTAGTTTTCCTTATTTTTCTTCTTTTCCATTTTCAAATCTTCTCTCTTCCTGGAATCTATCCCAAATCAAAAAAAAAAAAAAGAAAGATTGGTCAATCCACCAATTCTCCATGAAACGGGTGTGCGAAGTAGAGCATATCCCAGATTCTCGTAAATTCATTTAAACGACGTCACAACTGTAATTTTATTTCCGTTTGCATTCAATCGCAACGCGTTTCCACTTCCATCCCTTTCCCCCTCCATTCCTCCTTTTTATTGCCTCTATTGGCGAATCAGGATCGCAATTTCTCGTATGCCGTATCGCGTTCTGTTCTGATCGCTATTAAGCAGGGATCTTCGATGTATATCTCCGCTATATTTTAGTTGGCGTAGCTACACGTAGCAATTTGTACGATACTCGATTCGATTTCATTTCGACTCGTGTCCCTTTCTTTCTCGTGTCCTCCTTTGCACGGATCTTTTTTTGTTTTGTCCGTTTCCCTTTCGTTCGTGAAAACATACATATACATTTATTATAGAAAGTGTGTGCAACGATGGTCGAAACTCGCGATAAATATATGTATATATATATAAGTGCGACAATGACACGCTCAACGGAACGTCTCGACACTTAGTTTAAGCTCGTTATTCCGGCTTAGCAATCGCCCTTCTCCTCGCCACTTCGTCTCGTCCATCTTTCCGCCACGCATAAACATCCCCGATAACATTGGGTGCCCTCGTTCACTTTGAACGGCATAACAGTGTAAACGTTGAACTATTTCAATGCGTGTGAGAGAGTGAAAAAAGACAGAGAGAGAGAGGGAGAGCAATAAGAGTTTATAAAACCAGGAGAAAACGGTTTCAATGGATAAGAAAAAGTGAAGGAAAAAAAAAAAAAGAAAAAATGGAGGAAAAAGTGGAGGAAAGGTGAGTCAGAAAAAAAAGGAAAGAAAAAAGAACATAGAGAGAGGATCGATCTGTGCCAAATTTCGAACGATTGGTGGTCGCCGTCGGATACGAGCCAGAGGCGAGAAATCGATCTGTCGTCCAACTTGTTGAGGCGCGAAGCAACAGTTTGCCTTTTAAACGCCTCTCCACGATTCCTTGCATCCTCCTCCTCCTCCTTCTCTTTCTCTTCCTCTTTTGATTTTTATTTTCGATCTATTCTCTCGTATTAACTCTCTCGTATTAATTCGGTAAAAATACTTGATTTACGTTTTCGTGAAAAAAAGCCGATTACGTTTTAGATAGTTGATTAATCGTTTCCTTTCGCGTTTGTTGCTACTTGCCGCTCTTGGTTAACTATGAAGTTGCATTATTAAGTTGTCTCGAAGATACGATCGAGCTATTCATTCGGCGGAACTGTGCTATTCCGGTCTGGCAGTAGCGGTACTAATTGCTTCTCAAAGTGGAAACTAACTTTGGGAGAAGCGAGAGAGTTGCCGCGGCGTGGCAGGGGAGTGGGTGGCGCGGGCAAAGGTTGCCGGAAATCCGATCTGACGAACACCTTTTCAAACGATTCATCCGTTGAACCGGTTACACCCTATGTATCCTCTCCCTGGATACTTATCTTGGATATTCCTCCGGATTCTTTTTCCCGCGACAAGTAAAAATTCGAAAATCAATTAAGAATCCATTAACGAAACTCCTCTTCGTTTATTTCTTTTTTTTTTCCATCCCTTGGAAATAAATAAATTGAATCGCTTCTAGATTTTTTTTTACGTACAAGATTCTCGCAAAAGAATAGAATAATTTAATTAAAAAAAAAAAAGAGAAAGAGGAATGTTCGAGCTAATGTGATTCGGGCTTATTGGGATAGAAAATATGGAGAATAATGGGGTCGGTAATCGAGTCGGTAGGGTGCATTAACTCTCGAGTAAAAATCGAGAATTGATACCGAGAGGTGTCAAGAGGCGAATCATATAGAGTGTAAGATAAATCGAGCCGGTTGACGGTCGACACGATTTTTCTATTAGCTCGCCTTTCTCGATATACCGCGTGTACACTCTATACGCGCTACGTACGTAGAATCTCGTACGGTGGCGCGTACCGGTGGCGAAAAGAGAAAATAGACATAAGAATAGGACGGAGCGTGGTTGTATTGTGGGGCAGGTCTGCTGTCGATCAAATTCGAAAGCGGGAAATGTATGGAAAAAAAAAAAAGGAAAAAAAGGATGGTCGAGTGGGAACAGGTGGAAAGTGTGTGATGAAGGAGGCGAGTGCGCGTTCATCGGAATGAGGTCGGACGAGTTTCCACTCGGTCACTTCATCAACGCGGAGCCAACTAAACTGTCAATCGCAAAACCACTACCGCGTCAAACCCTTTCGACGACATCTAGATTCTCGTCGATAAACGCCAAGGCACTTGAGCCATCGATCCCTCCTGCCTCGATTCGCGCTCCCGCGCTTCACACGACTTCTCGAAAATTCGATTCGCGCCACGACCGATTAACTCCTCGCCTTTCCATCATGCACACGCGCATGCGTGGAACGTGATAAACCGAGAGAAACGCACGTTTCGTCGCTACGTATAATATTTTCCTTCATTTCACGCGTGATTCCAGACCCAAAGAATTCTTGACAAGTTCTGTCTAAAAAAAAAAAAAAGGAAAAAAAGAAAGAAAG
>NW_006263331.1:245541-247122 GCF_000469605.1 Apis dorsata
AGTAGCCTTCTTCGATCGATGATTCGTTCGTTAACATCCGACTCCTCGGTTACGAGACGATTGGAAACGAAAAATAGAAATTGTACATTGTTGGAGAGGAAGAACCCCTCGAGAAGAAGGTGGGCCAGAAGATGAAAGAGCCGGTAAAGAGTTCTTTCTAGTAGATATAGAGAGGAACTGCTCGCGGTCATTCTTCGCCGTAATTACCGAACAGATAAGAGAATGAAACACGACGAAAAGAACGGAAAGCAAAGCTGCGGAGAGCGTGGTGAAGGAGGAGGAGGAGGAGGAGGAGGAGGAAGCCGAGCAAAGTGGTAAGAGAAAAATCTTCTTCGGTCCTCTTCGAGAATAATGCACGCACCCAGGGGACCTGGCTTTCAGGAAAATGCTGATTGCTTCTCTCTCTCCATCTCCACCGCCACGCCCCCCTATCACCTCTCCCTCCGTTAACTCTTCGCGATTTCTACTATCGCCGATTCTCTTCTTCTCCTTCTTCGACCGTTCCCCATCCTCTCTTTCTCGGCCTCTATCCCCCTTTTTCCTTCTCTCTCTTCGTCGTCGCTACCTTATCGATACTGTTTCACTTGTTCTCTCATCTCCAGGGACACCCGCATATCTATCCGCATATAAAGACGATTTTCTGGAACGATGTATGAATTGTACTGTGGAAAATGGAAATCTCGTGGAGTATATATATATATTCATATACGGAACATTGAGAAATTTTGAGAATGCATGAAAAGAAGAGATTTTAGATGCATGGTTGAAACGACTGGATGATCGAGAGAGAGAGAGAGATAATGAATAAATGCAAGGTAATAAATAAGTAATAAAACGAATAATTTCAAGACTGATGTATAATAGATATATATAATAGAGAAGGGGAGACGTAAATTTTAATTTCTTGATCAATTTTGTTTCTGATGTTCATCGATGTTTCCAGGTCAGAAAGATCGTAAACTAGCCAAAGGCTATTTCTTGGGATTAAAGACTTGGTTAAGATTAATCAATAACACGGCTTGTTAAAGCCATGTTCCCGGGGCATGATTGCAGTTTGCATTACTACGTTCTTTTGCAGATTTGAAAAATTGCCTTCTGTTGATTGAATTTTTACCGACTTTCAATTAATTATTGAATCGAATTTTTTTTTTTAAAACTTACTTATCTATTTTTTCAGACCGATTATTATTATTAAATAATTTTTAAATGTAAGCAAGCTTGAAGCTGCAAACTGCAGGATGCTGTTTTAAATCTTAATCCATTTTCTTGTGTTTACCAATACACACGGTTCGAATCGAAATATAATCCTTCGAAATTATACGTCGTTATATTATACCGACAATCGTATAAATCGGATAGATGAAAACGATCGAACAATGAAAGATGGATGATGGAAAAGTGTGTACATTAGAACGGACGAAAGCCAAATGAAGTTTATCTCGAGGAAGCCAACCCTCTTGAAGGCGACGCTCGGATTCCAATCTTCTCTCTATTCTCTTCGTCATCGGTGATCTATCGATTGCACGAGTTTTCGCAGATTCCCGTCTCTCTCTCTCTCTCTCTCTCTCTCTCTCTCTCTCT
>NW_006263331.1:247589-249795 GCF_000469605.1 Apis dorsata
AAAAATCGAGAAAGCGCCTTTTTAATGAGGCGAGGAGGAGGGGTGCGGTAGGAATCATAGCCAGGTACCGCTTTGGACGGCCTTAATGGTTTCCTATTCACGAGAAGCGTGCGAAAATTAGCCGAGCTAAAAGCATCGGGTAATCGAGTTATTACGAATAAAAGAGGAGCGGCAACGGCATCGCCTGTAGAATGGTTGCGCGATAGTTGATGCCAGATACCGTTAAAAGCGACCAATTAATGCCGTTAATTCTATAGCCCAACCATCGAACGATCCACCTTCGAATCGTCGATAATCGTATTTTAGGGAACTATAGTTCATACCTGTTTATTATTATATATTCCACTATTATATATAGTATCAATTTTCCGCCTCGTCCAACCTTTCTCCTTCCTTTTTTCCTCTCTCTCTCTAATTATCCTTTTTTTTTTTTTTACTTCAAATACGACCCGTAATACATTACGTGGCCAGTGGGATCAACGCAAATGTGTAAAATATATCCTCGATGTTCGTATATCATCGATGTTTCGCGATCAGTGAAATTCAAAGCCGTTGTGCCGAAGTGGTTGAAAATTATTTTTCGAACGATCGCGGGTCACCACGATGTTGCGCAAAGGAGGGGTGGGGCTAGAAAATGCTTAGAAAATACTGGGCATATATATTTTACCCTTGATAGGAAATTGCTCGAGTGGCGGAAGTTCGAATCACGAGGCAAGGAATGCTCCCGTTCGAAATCTTTTCTCCCTCTATTTTCTACCATTTTCTACCATCTTCTCCGTTAAAGGGGGTCCCTTTTTGTCGCCGTAAATCGACCAACCACGAATCTTGGAGAAAAATGAAATCTAATTTTAGCGTTTTTTTTATCCGCCATTTTGGTTGGAAAGAGAAGAAGAGAGGAGGGAGAAAGGCGTGACGAACAATGAAATCGAACGAATGAACTTAGCTGAAAGGAGAGACCAATTTTACGTTGCACACATACGGTACGTTTTACTCGACTAATTAGTTTACTCGAGCCTCCCTCCCTCTTCAACCTCGGCGCAACTTTGATTTCCTTCGATTTTCTCAATTGTGTCTCGTTGGGCGACACGATTCCTTCTTCGCGATCTTCACACTTCCTCTTTTCTTTTGCAGATCGTCCGAGGAAACGGGAGAGGCGAATCACGGAGCGAGAATGGGCGGCGGAGAATGGAACGGTTGGTTGCAACGATGTCGAGAATCGCGAAGATTGGTCCTCGTGATCGTCGCTATTGCTCTACTTTTGGACAATATGCTCCTGACCACGGTCGGTGAGTAACATGGATCGACTGAAATGCTTTACGATTTATCATTCTGTCGGGCATTTTACATTTTTCTTTCGCATCGCGTGTTCTTATTGCCATATTTCTTGGTAACTTCTTGCGATCGAGTACACTCTCGATTATTTTTCTCCACGTCCTTTAAAATTAAAGAAGAAACGCATGGGGCTTTGGCCGAAATGGTTGGAGAAAATGGTCAGAGAATGGACGGGACGTTAGCGAATGATCATTCGGATTTTCCACTTATTTAGCTTTTCCCCTCTTAACTGATAGTAGAAGTGGGTTTCCTTTATCGAACGATGTTTAATTCACGAGGTGCGCGTCTATATGACCCTCCACACGATTCTACTTCGGAATGCTAGAGAACCTTCGAAATATACGCGAGGGGACGAACGGCGGACTCCGTTCTGGCAATCCGGATAAGTGGTCATACATTTATGTAGCGTATACGAAACAGCTTCTCACCGCCGCTAACAAATCATGGAAACGCGATTCCGCTGGATAAAACAATCTTGAACTTATTGCGCCTCTCTCTTTCTTTTTTTCTTTTTCTAATACCTTACGTTTAAAACCTTCGTTTCTAATTTCATTTTTCCGTTTATCGCTTGAACAAATATTTATCTTATTACGTGTTTCATTATTCAACAAATATTATTTTATTATTCAGTTTTACAAACGAAGGCTTGTTCCGCGCGATGGTATAATTTCAAATATTTCTTTTTCCATACTACTGTTACTTTCATCAATTTTACATTGTTTTACGCAAAATGATGACAAAAGGGAAGGGGAAAATTAAGTCAGGTGAAAAACGAAAGGAAAAAGAAAATTTACTCGCTCCGTTGGAGGTGCTGGGATTTGAACCCAGGACTTTCAGCATGCGAAGCAGACACTCTACCACTGAGTTACACCCC
>NW_006263331.1:249925-252024 GCF_000469605.1 Apis dorsata
GAGCTGTAAGATAGATCCATAAAACACGTTATTATGCTATTAGAGATCAAAATTTTTAATTACGATTAATTATTAATATCTTCGATAATTTTTTACGTTTTAGTTTTCTTTTCGGGTTTTCTTCCATCCCTCTTAGCACGTATATATAATATATATGAACGTGTTTACAGTTCCAATTATACCAGAGTTTCTGTACGATATCAAGCATCCGAATGCAACGTTGAGCCAACATTTCGAACAAAGTGGACGAGCAACGGTCACCGGTGTTCATCCAACGAGTATCAATATCGTGACCTCCACGAGCCCGAGTGTGACAACCACGCCGAAATGCCTTTGCGCTTCGACAACCAAAACGAATGATTCTCAATTGGAATTTCTTTACCCGAGCACATCCCCGTCTAGCATCGAGTCGACGACGATGGGTTTGCTTGGTAAGAGAAAACCCATTTTTCATTTTTTTTTTCATTTTCCAATACGATTGATAAAAATTTCAATATTAATTATTTTCCAGGGACCACGAGCAGCGGCGAAACGGGTACAACGATAGAATCGGAGGAAAAACAACGACACCGCGAGTTGCTTCAGGAAACGGTTGCCGTTGGTATAATGTTCGCCTCGAAGGCTTTCGTTCAATTGCTGGCAAATCCGATCGTCGGCCCCCTTACCCACAAGTAAACTTCACAACTTTTTACTCTACTACGTGATATCTGTTCTTCTTCACATATCTATCCGTATCTTCATCTTTTCATTTTATTTTAATTACACCGTTTACGTTTATTTACAGGATCGGTTACAGCATACCTATGTTCACCGGTTTCATTATTATGTTCATTTCCACTTTGATATTCGCATTTGGACGAAGTTACGGCATTCTTTTCTTAGCAAGAGCCCTTCAAGGTATTGGTTCGTCGTGCTCGAGCGTATCTGGTAAATTCTTTATTTTTTTAATTTTCCTTTTGTATGTTAATTACGAGATTCAAAAGATAATAATAATAATAATAATAATAATAATAATGATAATAATGATAATAATGATGATAATAATAATATAATAATAATAATAATAAATGTAAGTTTTAATTGATTCGAGTACGATATAATGACAGGTATGGGTATGCTGGCTGAAAGATACCAAGATGACAAAGAGCGTGGAAACGCAATGGGTATCGCGCTCGGTGGATTGGCCCTTGGTGTTCTCATAGGTCCACCATTCGGCGGTGTAATGTACGAATTCGTTGGGAAATCTGCTCCGTTCTTGATACTTTCTGCTTTGGCACTTGGTGATGGAAGTAACTATCTGCATAGCTTTACATTTTATGATCACTTTACTTCTTACTTTGCCTTTGCTCTTTTATTCTTCTGCTTGGTATCATTCCACAGTTTTACAACTTTTGGTGCTTCAACCGTCCGTCGTATACACTGAAGCGGATCCACCATCGCTAAAAACACTCATCACCGATCCTTATATCGTTTTGGCCGCTGGTATATATAATTATTAACCGTTAAATGAATTATGAACACGAGGTTGATGCGGTCTTTCAAAATTTAAGTCAATAATTGTTTAATGTATATTGATGTAATATTATTTGAAAATTTATGTATATCGTTCCTTCCTGTCTCGTTACGTTTAAAATACTGTCAAGAAAAGTTAAATTTCATTTATCAATTCGATAAAAATTATACATTAAATGAAATAATTCAACGGCAGCAATGAGTTCAATAATCAATCGAAAATTTCGTATTTCAGGCGCAATAACATTCGCCAATATGGGTATCGCTATGCTTGAGCCCAGTCTTCCAATTTGGATGATGGATACGATGTGTGCAAGTAGATGGGAACAAGGTGCTACGTTTCTGCCGGCAAGCATTAGTTATTTAATCGGAACTAATCTTTTTGGACCACTTGGGCATAGAATGGGCAGGTTAGGGGATATTATTTATCAATGAATATTATATTTTTGCAACAAAAAAATTATACAAATTATATTTTATAAAAATTTAATTATACTAGGAATGAATAAGTAAACCCGTGATTACCATCGCCTGGATAGCTCAGTCGGTAGAGCATCAGACTTTTAATCTGAGGGTCCAGGGTTCGA
>NW_006263331.1:252333-256819 GCF_000469605.1 Apis dorsata
AATTAATTTTTTCTTTTTATTTATTCCTTTTTTCTTTCTTTTTCTCCTTTCTATAGATATTTTTTATTATTGCTTTTATTTATATAACTTATTCAACGATTTGTTAACGTATTTTTCTATTTTTATTATAGGTGGTTAGCTTCATTGATCGGTCTTGTTGTGATTGGTATTTGCTTGATGTGTGTAAGTATTTTATGAATAATTAAATAATCATATCGTTTATATCAACCTTTTATTTACTTAAAATTTATATTAACCTTTTTATTTACTTAAAATTTAGTATCTTTTTATACTTTCTATTCAATATATTATTTACAGATACCGCTAGCTAGAAGTATCAACCATTTGATCGTACCTAATGCAGGCTTGGGATTTGCTATTGGTATGGTGGACAGTTCGATGATGCCCCAATTAGGATATTTAGTGGACATACGACATACTGCTGTTTATGGAAGCGTGTATGCCATTGGAGATGTTGCGTTCTGCTTAGGTTTCGCAATTGGTATGTATGCGAATAATTACGATTCATGTATCGTAACAGGTAATAATAAAGGGGACGAGAAACGAAAGAAGAAAAAGAAAAAATAATTTATTCTCGCAACAAATCTATTCTCGAAATGAATAGATCTCGAATAGACTGTTTGCTCTACAAATTCTATCGCAATGAGTCATATCGATATTTGTGGATTATAGTTATTTTTTTCTGATTGTTAGGAATCTCTTTAACCTTTTTCATTTGTATTTAAAACTTTTAAATAATATATTTTTATATATATATTTTTTTTTTTATAATCGATATAATAATTTAATTATTAATTGTTCGTTATCAGGACCTGCTTTGAGTGGTACATTAGTCAACAGTATTGGTTTTGAGTGGATGTTATTTGGCATTGCTATTTTAAACTTTATTTATGCTCCATTGATGTACTTTTTACGAGCACCGCCAACGAAAGAAGAGAAAAAGGTAAAGTTTAGTTAATCTATAAAAAAGTCATAGTTAGAAAAGTCATAATTATTATTTAAATATTATAATAATCATTTTCGTTTATATTAATCGTGAATTAATTTTTCAGTCATTGATAATTGGCGAAAAATCGTCTGTACGTTACGTAACGTATCAAAACGAGGAGGAAGAACAATAATTGAAAGGATGATTTCGAATACAAAATACGCAGTTCACTCCCTGCATTCTTGAGATGGAACAACGAGTTAATACGATGAAAGAATTCTATGTCGATAATGTTTCCAAAAATATAATTAGACTAAATATTATTTACTCCTTTGTTTAGCGCAAACTGTATATATACATGGTACATAGTATTAGATCGTAAGAATAAGTGTGTGCGTTCAAAAATCGTATGCGTCGATGACGCATTAGCTAACAGATATATTGATTGATCGAGGCACCGAAGTAAAGATACATTGATATATCATCAAATATCGTCAAATATGCGAATTTTTAATCAGTTGAGATATTGTCGATCTTTCAAAGATCATTAATTTTTATTTAAATGGAGAATCACCTGCTTTGGATTCCCTGAATGGCTGCAGGGAAACCGCAATAATAATAAAAATAATTATAATAATGAGCAGGTATGATGAAGAATTCTCCAAATTCTTAATAATTAAATCGAATCGGATGAAAAATTTAAATATTGTCATGATTATCTTTTTTACTTAAACAAAATCATGGAGGGAGGCGGTATCTCAACGATTGGAAATTCGCAGCTTTGTTTTTAATGAGGAAGGAAAAAAATTGAATTTAGACACGTTCTCGACGCGATGCTTCATATTTGTCTGATCAATCCGATAATTTATCGGTGATCAATAACTCTTCGTGCTCTATGATCGCTTATTTGAAAGTATGACGAATGAATATATCTTGATTATGATCGGATGTATTCAAAGTAAATAAACTTGTAGTCATTGAAGGAAAAAAATTGCTAAAATATTCGACGAATTTGCAAATTACAAGATATTTTATGTGAATTCGCGGCGGAAAACTAATGAAAAAATTTTATTTATTTATTTATTTTTTTTTTTTTTTTTTTTTTTTTTTTTTTTTTTTTTTTTTTTTATAAATGTAATGCATGCTAAGATAAATTCTTTTTAAAAGAGAACGATATAGAAACAAAACTCGTATATATTCGATAACGCGTTCTCTTTCTTCTTAGTAATTCCATATAGTGCATAATGGATACATCATTTAGAATAACATAATATATTAAATAGAATATATAGAATATATTTATAGATAGAAATAAGTAAATAGAATGTTTACATGTATGTATATCGATATAAAATATCTTCGTTGATCATTATATTTGTTGTTTCATCGTGAAAAATGCATGAGATTGTTAAGAATAGAAATTATATGGTATGTTCATGACTGTATAAAGGATCCTAAGCTATTGTGAATCGATATGGAAAAACAAAGGAACTAATTGGATTGTTATTTACAATTGCCTATTATTATAAATCTCTGACGTAAAATTATTCTAACAAAAAATTGATTTTATCATATAATATTTTCTGCATGAAATTATTATACTATATATTTCTAATAATATAAAACGTTTGAATCTTTATAGATTCTGTACATTCATATATGTTATTATATTATTATAATAATATGTATAGTAGAAAGAGATGGTATCAAAAAAGATACCAAAATGAGAAATGAAAATTAGATTAGAATTTGCATTATTCAAATTTGAATAAAATAAAAAATAATTAAAGATATATATATATTATAATGAAAATATAATAAAAATATAGTTAAGAACAGTTTTCTACCGCGAATTCAGTGAATTCTCGAGGTTGCGTTACGTTATCACGCGAACGCCGACCTACTCCCGATAAGAAACGCGAGTCAATTCGATTTGCAAATTCATCGCGAACGTTTGACACGATCGAGCGTTCTTGAGAGAGAGAGAGGAAGAGAAGAAGGAGGAGGAGAAATAGAACGAGGGCATCATATTTGAAAATGGAAAATAAATCGATTAATGATTTCGATTTACAGAACCGAATATTAAAAATTGAAAAATTTCATTAAGAAACGGCGAATCGTCATCTCCGCATCGATATGCATATATATCGGATATAAATTTTCTGTATTCATATTGAAATGCGATATATATTCTCGTTAAGGATTCTTCATATTTCTGTAAATATAAGAAACATATGTATTTACATATGTATTTAAAAAGAAATTATAACAGAATGTAATCAAAACTTGGCGTCAACTTCATTGTTAATCGACAATGATTTGCCAGCTTCTTTTTCATTTTCATTCTCTTTCTTTTTTTCTGCCACGCATGATAGAACCTCGATCGTGATGTATATATCATCTATTTTATCGATGTAATGATATCACGCTTTTACAACTTCTTGACTATGCTCCGCGTCAAACAAATAGAAAGAAAATCTTAGCGATTAACTCATCGATAGCTGCTATTGCAAACAGACAATAATCGATATATCACGAGACGAAAGTTTCTTTATATGCAACGTTTATCGTTATTTAATGAAACCTTCGTTTCGATAAATTACGTGTCCTTGATCAATCCATTTGAATTCGACGAATTGTTGAATAAGAGTTTCATTCGATTTAAAAGAAACCAGAACGAAGACGAAACTAGAACAGCCGCATATGTATAGACATAATTTAATCTCGGATAGGCATTGCGCACAGGCATAACCCATTAAACTTCTACATTTCTTTTCTTCTATTCTTTGTCGTTTTAATATATATACATACATATATACATATATATGTTTAACCAGCTGGTGTATGGGTCCGATTTAATCTGCCTGTGTAATTGTTGAAAAACAGTAAGACTCAAAAAGGAGAAAGGTATTTTTTATTCTCGATATTGTGTGTGCATATGTGTGTGTGTGTACTTGCGTAATCTTGTACTAAAGTGCGTAAAAAAGCATGCATTTATAAAGGAAAAATTATCTGGGAGGGAGTTAGAATATGTACGCATATCGGATCTGAAAATCGTTTGATTTTCGCCCAGTGGTATTAATATTTGAACGCGATGCTCCAAAATCTCGAATTCTTATCTCATAAGATCGTTGCGAACAAATTTTATTTTAATGAATCGTATTATTCGACGTTACGTGTCGTTGAAAACCATTATATGTTTACATGTATATTCAATAACATATTTAAATAAATATTTGCGTGTTTAACATGAAAAATTACTATACAATATATTATCGTATGTCTGGAATAATTAGAATAAAGCATTAAAATTTCTTCAATTTCCTGTTATTAAACCACGCAATATTCTTTTTTAGTGTGATATAATAGGTATTTCAATATACACATTATGTACATGTGTTGTGTACAATATATATACACAATATTTAATTTATTTATTCTCTCTAGTGTAGAAAAATATTTTGTTAAAGAACACATATTAATGATCGATTCCACGGATGAAAGTCAGATTCTATGTTAACAAAAAAAAAAAAAAAA
>NW_006263331.1:256953-261185 GCF_000469605.1 Apis dorsata
ACACAATACGATTGCGTTAATACACATCGACTTTTTTTGTACGTAACTCACATATCATCTTATTAATAGTTATTATTACAAACAACTTTAATTAATAATTAACATTCAACAGCAGTATATACAAAAATGTCTTACTTAATACTATTTTAATCATACTATCGTATTTGCGCATACGTGAAAATATATAACATAAACATAAATAAATAAATAAATAAATAAATATATAAATATATATTTATTTATTTATATTTATATTTTTTTTAAACAATCACAATTGAATTTTAATTTTTACACAATTACGTTGATATATTTACTTTTCGAAAGATATTAAAATATCGTTTGTCGTCACCAAAATAATTATCAAAAATGTGTTATTCTCCGACGATAAAACGATACAACTGTATCCTAATGCTTTGACACAAATTAAACATTAGTGCACTAGGCAAAATAAAAAACAACAATTACCATCAATGTTCGCGGTATACGATAAATCGATCCAAGTATATATATATATATCTTTTCCATTAGCTTAAGAGTTATACAGATCGTTCATTTTGTTATATCACAGTAATCTAAAAATATATAAGTCTAGCATCTTCTGGATTTTGTTCTACTGGACAGTATGGACATTTTAATCTAAAAAACAAAATTCAATTATTATTTCAAAAACTTCAATCTTTCTTTGCGTCTTATTCTTTATTAATTAAAAAGAACTCTTTTATTTATAATAATATTATGTTTTATTACTAAAAAACGTACTTATTTGCATTCGTAAGTTTGTTTAACGCGTCTCTTGAAATAACATGTCCACAGACTAATTTCATTGGTGGATTATTCTCTGTACTTTGTTGCCTTAAAATTGGGCATGCAAAGACAGAATGATAACGACCTTCTTTACCAAGGTCTATTTCAATCTGTGTGGAAAATATCATTTAATATAAATAAAATAATATTGTCTTTTTTAATCGTTATTCTAATTACTATTACTTACAGGTAACTCATCTTTTCCATTCCAAACAGTATTTACTTGTCTTTGTTGCATAACTTGCTTAATATTCAGAAGTGTTGGTAATGCGGTACAACCAGCATTGATACTAAAACAATATTATAAAATTATTCTATTGATTTATGATTTATCAATATAAAAAGCTTACCATACTGAAAGAGGACTATCTACACTTAAGCCAAATAATGTGCAAGCCTCCCTTGTAAATACATCATGAATATCTAACCACAAAGTGGGATCTAATAAATGACTATAAGGGGAGGATTGTATTCCATTTGGTAAATAAAGTAGCGTGCCCATTAAAGCTTGTACTTCTTTCCCATGACGTTCAACATATTGTGTAAGATTTTGACGGGCATAAGTTATTGCTTCTGTTTGTTTACTAGGTCCTTGTTGAATTAATCTTATGAAATGCAACCTATGCAGTTTGAACTCAAGAGATGAATTCTACAAATAATATTCAATTAATGTCAAATATTTGCATTATAATAATATTATAATAATACTCAAAATAGTAGCAATAAATAATATTCAATATACTTGTGCTAAAAGTGCCTCTCTATGTTTTTTTGCCCAATCAAGAGCTGGTTCCAAATTTCTTTGTTTTAAACAATCCAATATATAATTTAATTCTGTAAATGGCTCCTTTGTACCTTCATCTGTTTTAATTCCAGCTTCCTGTAACAGAGATTTATTAAATATATATATATTTTTTTTATAACAAATTAATAGCAAAAATATTCTTACTATTAAATGTGTTATGTAGACTTACCGCTGCTAATTCTGCTGCAATATCTAACATACCATGACGATAAAAATGTTGACAAATGACTTGATTTAAAAGATGTGATTTTTCAGGACCTGAAAAGACATCTTCTCTACTTGTACTTGCAAAATCTGCAGTGAAATTTCTATCAATTGCTTTTCCAACTTTAGAAACAGAACCATGTAACTCTCTATGTTCAGTGGTTAAACGATGCACAGTTTCACATATCTTTTTCATTGTTTCTTTTAATATTTGTATTTGACCTGGCGTTAATTCATGATTGGATGGTGCTATTGAAAAAAAAATTTTGATTCTTTTAAATAAAATAATATATAATTTTAATATTATATTCTATTAAAGCGTTAAAAAATCAAAAAACATAAAAATTAGCGAAAAAAACGTAAATAATTGAAAAATTTTTTTAAATGAAAAAAGATATTGAATAAAATGTTGTAATGAAAGAGGTTAGAATTGGATAGAATAATATGAAGAGGTTAATGAAAAATTTAAACGTTTTTCAGGTTAAATTTTACTAAATCTATACATTCATATTGATACTATAAAAATTGAAATCTTCTAGATCTTTTTTCTTTCTTTTTTGTAATTACTAATAATATCACGATTTCCAAAAGATTTTATTTTTTTACTCATAGATGTCAACGAATAGTGACATTGTAAGTATTGTAAAAGCTTTTAGTATACCTTCTGCAAATTCCTTTTTTAAAGATTCGACATGATTTATGAGATCTTGCAGTACTGTCTCTGCATGTTCGTTTACGACTCCAAATTTTAATAAAATCTTGTCAACTTCACGTTCAACGACATTACACGCCTCCATTATTGTTTTTCTTGGTGATAGCGCGTCACTACTTGTCACTTTTGCTTTATGCACATGTAGATGTATACTTCGTGCGCATACACAAATATATGAATAAGATTAGAATCCAATACCTTTTTAATTCACGTATATTACATACATGTATATTATGTGTTGACTAGCTTCTACATATAAGATATACACATGAATATGTTATATTAATTTATTTTCGTATAAAATATCGATTATTTTTTTATAAAAAAATTTTTAAAATCAATATAAATTTTTTAAATTGAAATATAGATAAAATAAAATTAAAAATTGAAACACATAATATTCAACAATATTTCGTTTGATTATGAATTATTTTTATTAATGTTGCTATTGTTTAATTATTATCACTATTCTTGCTGTTACATAATGATGACAATATGATAACATTTTAAACATTAAAATTGTTATTTAATGTTTTGTATTAAATGAAATTATTTAATTGTTAAGAAATATATTTTATCAGATAGAATAATAATAATATTTGATACTTCTAAAATTTTTAATAAACAACTACTTAAATTGTTTACTTTTATCATGATAATACGATTTCACTAATTACAAAGTTTAATAAAAAAAAATAATTCATCAATAATAAATGATTAATTTCTTCTGTAATTATTGAAGATCAACTGTTACATCTCATCTGTTACGGCAAACTGAACATGGCTCTGTAACAAAAATATTATAAAGATCTATGTTTTCTTTTTCTATGTAATTAATAAGTTTAAAAGAATTGATATTATTATGAAATAAGAAAATATATTTACCCATTCTCGTGCCATCATAAGAATTGTATTTCTAGGTAGTTTTGGTCCAATTAAAGGATTCATTTGAGCCATATAACAACATAACCAGCTATAAAATATATAATAAATTGAGTTTTAATTGAAATATTATTTATAAATTCATTCAAGTGCTTTATTTGATATTTATCAACTTACAACAACCAACATGTAAAAGCTGTCAACATAAGCATAACCTGAAGAATCCTATAAAAGAAATGTTTATAAAAAATTATTATTAAATTTAATATAATTAATAACTTTAGATAATTATATTTATTTCTTTTTTATAACAGAAAAAATATTTGAATAATTAAAATTATTTTTACGTTAATTATAATGGAATTATATGATATACATACCCACGATTAGTACCTTTTGGAACAAAAAAAGGTAAAACAATTCCTATTACTCCCCAAAATATTGTAAAAATTAATATTGGAATCAATGATGCTCCCATTTTATAATAAATAATCTTTCTATATATCAACGGACTAAATCTATTAAGCAATCAATTTATTAAAGTAAACGTGAATCACGTGAATATCTCGATTTCAACAAATGTTAAACTCGAAAATTGCGAGATACGATATATCGCATATATATGCATATTTTCGATATATAATTCGTAATTGATGGACAATCAAAATTAATTAATAATTTGATAATTCAATTCAAAAACATCTTTTTATTAATGAAAATTTTACAAATATATAAAAATTGAATTAGAACTTGAGGTTGCTTAATACATTCTTTCTTAATCTCTTTTCTTCTCTCTCTCTCTCTCTCTCTCTCTCTCTCTCTCTC
>NW_006263331.1:261334-298997 GCF_000469605.1 Apis dorsata
ACATACATTCTTTATTTATTTAAAAATAAATTGCATTTAATTTTTAATAAAAACTATTTTAACACATTGTATTTTAACTGTGAACGTTTGTATTTTTCGATCAATGTACTGAAACTTCAAATTCAATGAAGATCATTATTTTTCATTATCAATGTAATTCATAACAGTTATATTTAATCTCCAAATAATCGTTCTTGCGTTATTTCGGTATTATTACTTAAGCGTTGCGTATCATCGTAAGTTTTTGATATATTTACGATTGATGGACCATCACCTCCGCCAATTGTAGAACACTGATCCATTTTACCTGTTGTCATATCAGATTGGTTTTCGATGCATTCAACCAATTCTGTTAAATGTCGAACAGACTTTTTATCTGATCCATCAGTATTTGTATCATGTTGACTTTTCTCAACATGGTGAGATTTTGATGTTGTAGTTAAATTTGTACAAGAAAATACAAATCTTTCTAAAATACCTACAATTTTATTATATTAATAATCAATGATTAATTAAAATTATTTAATATTAAAAATTTTTAAATTGAATATGAAATATTTTTGTATTTATATACCTGTTAGATTCATTCTTTCCTCTGATAAACATGTATCGTCATGAGAGCTAATATTGTCTCTACTAAAAAGATGTTGTCTGATGGTAGTCAAACTGCGGTTTTTTAATTTTTCATCGATCAAAGATCGATCAAGGGAATCATTTTTGCATGGTGTTTTATACATGACTGAACGTTCAGTGCGCATTTCACGTCCCTTTTTAATATAAGGAATCAAACATGATAAATTCAATTGCGTTCTAGAAACACTATTCGCAGTTTGTATAGATAATGGCGATTTGCAACTGCTCACTAAAAAAACGTATCGATAATTAAAAAGTATAAACATAAATTCATGATATTTATATAAATATTCTTACCTGTATAAGGAGTTCTTACATAAGTTAAAGGTTTTCTATGATTATCATTGGATAATCCATAAATTGTAGATGTTAATTTATTACTCACATCTAGAAAAAAAGAAGTGTATAAAATGAATGTAACAGTAAAAATTAATAATTAAAGAGAAAATAACGTACCATGAATAGTGTCACCTTGTCCCTTGCCATTTTTACCATAAGTTGTATTCATTAACATTGTATTATTCATAATAGCAACTAAAGCGGGATGTAATCGTTTTACTACATTCAATATTAATTCGCATCTTTTTATTACCCGTAATTGTTGTGGTTCAGTAGCGTTTTCTATTAAAAGACTTTTTGAAGCAGCATCAGCTTCAAAAATTGCTTCAAAATAGGAAGAAATGATTATAAAGTTGCATACAATAAAAGAACAAATTAAAAATTTCGTATAATAAATATTTACCAGCTTTTAATTCTCTAATCATCATTATTGTTTGTCTTTCAACGATATCACTTCCAATATCGTTTATTGTAATACTAATTTGGCGAGAGAGTGATAACGATCTAAGCACGACGCTTTGTACCTGTGCTTGAGTGACAGGCTTTCTATTATCAAGACAATTCGACATCTCTGAAATACGATCTTGAAGATCATCTAAAACTACCTAAGTGAATAATATGTAAAATTTTTTTTTAAATTTACATTTTTAATTTTTATTATATATAATTATACTCCAAGGATATATTTAAAAAATACTTGACAATAAGCAGCAGAATCCATAATCAGATTAATTGCATCATGTAATTTATTGACTTCTAATTGCCATTGTGCAGTTAATAACTTTACATTTGCTCGTATCTCTTTACTGTCTGGATGCAAATAAAACATGGTAATGGCGGAAATCAATTCAGTTTCTAAAGATTCAAGACTTGCCAAACAATTTCGGACTTGATTAATTCCTGGAACAATTTAAAAATTGAATAAATAAATAATATAATAATGATACAAATTTTATCAATTTATATGAATTAACTTACGATTTCTATCTTTACAAGAAGCAATAGCAAATAGTCCAATTTGCATAGATTTATCTATTATTTGATCGAAATCTTCTATAGCATTGGATAAATCATTTTTAGATCGTTTTTTAGCGCTTAATGAATTACCACAGATTGTAACAAGTTTTCTCAGAGCATGAAAAGGATCACTAAAAACTTCCATAACAAGATTCAATACCGATACATTAATTTTACGTTCTAAACGATAAAGTGCATCGCTCAAACTATTCATAAACAAATTATTCAATGCTGTATCAGACGATTCCGAAGTTAATTGAAATTTTAAATTTTCATATTCTGATATAATGGATTGACAGGTTCCAGTTATTGCTTTAAAATTGCAAGGTTTGCAAACCTGTGCAATAGCCATTGCATATGAAAACACATCTTCTATTCGAAACCATAAATCTTTGCATTCCTGTATTTGATCTTGTAGTGATTTATTTGGCATTTCTGATAAGATGTCCAATACCAAGTCCATTCTAAATGCAAAATAAACTGTTAAAATAGACACAAATGTAAAATATTATTTTTTTGGAAACAATTAAAATTAAGTTACCTATAAACAAAGTGATTTTTTTGTTCAAATTCTTCATCTTCTGGTAATGGATCTAACATATCCAATATTTCTATTATCATCTTCAAGCAAAAGCAAAGTCTTTCACACACATATTTCTTGCAATTCTATGCAAATAAAGCATAAGTATCCTATTAGAATATGCTTGTGTATGCTTTTAAAATGTAGAGATCATAAAACATTTTATTACATAGATTGGTGCATTTAGGCGATGCTGCTCTTGTACTAATTGTACTAACAGTTTAAATGCTGCACATAACTGACACAAATATAATATGATCTTTTCAGCTAATAGTTGACACATTAAGCTTTTCCTATATATTTGTAATGGTCCAAGCAATTCCAAAATGCAAGAGCCCAATTCCTGATAAGAGAATATTTTATTTATATTTATATATAATATTAAGTAATTTATAATTTATCCAAACATTGATATAATCATATGAAAAATTTTTATACTATATTATTTTATACCTTAATGTTCTGAAAATGTTCAATTTCATTAGCTTGACCCATTTCTCTAATATAATCTAAACAATCTGTCAATCTTTGCTTTAATGGCAAACATTCTAATTTTTCTAAAGCTTCAAGAGCTAACTTAAACTTATCTAATACAGTAGACAAAATTTGATTTGCCATTTGTTTATCTATATTTTCAATCTGTAAAAAATTTATTATAAAAGTGGATAAGAAATTAATATTTATATTTTGTTTTAACGTACAGATTCATTAATATATTCTAAGGAACAAAATTCTTCCACGATACTAGTGATCTTTGATTCCATTTCTTCATAATCGCTAATCTCTTCTTTCGATAGTAAATCAAATTTTTCTCCCAAACATTCCAATTGTTCAAAGAGAACAGATTTTTTCGACATAGGAACATTTTCATTATGAGGGTTAGTATTTATTAATTCTTTCAATTTATTTACCTAAGATATCGAATGTATTAAAATATTATTTCATTTAAAAAAGAAATAAATAATATAAGAAATATATTATTATAATATTAAAATATTATAAAATTGTTATATTTTTCTTACTTGTTCTTCTATAGGTATTAATATTCCTTTTATTTCCTTTGTCTTTATTGGCATTTTTAAGCTTTCTGATTTTTAAACAATCAACGACGATAAATCTAATCTCGTCACTCTTAGTTGTTTGTAAACAACGTGAAAATAGTAATCAATCGATTTTTAATTTACGTTATAACAATCGAAATCTGTAATCCGTTGATGTTTTGAATCGCTACGGTTCTACCACATTTCATATTGAAAAATGATACACAAGTAATCATTTGTAATTTTCTTTATTACATATAATAAATGTTATAACAATAATTTATATTTTTAAATATGTGTGTCTACACAGAAATTTCAAAGCATTGAAGTTTTCAAAATAACATTAACAATTTATTTATTTGTTTCTTTAATAAGTTGTCTATACTGTGGATATGCAAGCATGCATTTGCACGTGTGTGAATATATACAGAATACGGTAAAGAAGTTCGATAATATTGATGTTGTAGTAGGTTTTTCTAATTGCATGACAATTTATAATTTGATATGAAAGAAATATAATTTGCTATGTAAGTAATATAAATATATTATAAATTTTGCATAAATTTTTTTATACAAATATGAACATATATTATTTTAAAAAAATATTATGTAGAATAAAACTCAAAATCAAAATATTTTATTAGAAGAGTGTTCGCAACTATTACATGATCAAAAAGTGTATCGGTTTTTATTGATTAAAAATCAAATTTTATTGAATGTAGTGCATATTTATTATTTTGTAACATGTTATTATAAATCTTAATCAATGAAGTCCAAATTAAATCTTAATTTATTATTATTTAATTAATTATGAATAATTAAGAATGTTGTAGAATAATATACTATAGAAAAGGTTATATAATTTCATTGAATTCTTATTTAATTAAAATGATGATTTTAAGAATTTTTTTTTACTTTGAATTATATGTTATATTGTTCATGTATATTTTTTTGTTTTTAAATAAGTTTTTTATATTTTTTATGGTATAAAATATATATGTATGAATTTTTAATAAGATTAATATTATTGTGTAAATACTGAATTTTTCATTAATTAATTTACGACGAATTATAATATATTAATTTTTTATGCAATATAATTTATTATTATAATATATTGTAAATAATAATAAAGATTCATTTAAATAAAATAATTTTTTTTATATCTGAATTTTCTATATGAAAGAAAATATTTTTTATATAATGCATATATTTTATTTATTTTCAGATTAAAAAACACAAATTAGAATTAAGATTTGTGACACATGATTAACTTTGCTTTTGGCAAAGAAATTTTTAAAAAAGTATCATAAGAATCATAAGAATAAATTATATTGGTCATTAAATAAATTATATTGGTTGATATTAAGAATGGTTAAATACTACGAAAGTAGTACAATTTTTCAATTTAATTGGAATCAAGTTGCATATGGATTTTGGCAGAGATATCCAAATCCTAATAGGTAAATATCAAGCTCCAGATATATTTGTGAAACATATAATAGTATTCATTTAGAAATATTTAAAAAAAATGAATGTAAAATATAAATTGTTTTCATGTATAGTTCTCATGTACTTACGGAGGATACTATATCAAGAAAAGTTAAAAATGGTATATTATATAGCACACGTCTTTTGACAAAAACTAACAGAGTGCCTAAATGGGGAGAGAGATTTGTTAGCAAAAATATAGTAAAAATTATTGAAGAGAGTATAGTGGATCCAAAGACAAAGACTTTAACAACATATACAAGAAATTTAGGTTATACTAAAGTCATGGTAATTTGATATGTGTGATATAATTTAATATATCATTGTGTGCAATAAATTTATAACAAATATTATAGTACAATTATTTGATGATTGATTCTTATTGTGGTTTGTTTATTTCAGAGCATTGTAGAGAAGGTTGTTTATAAAGTATGTGAAGAAAACTCTAATTGGACAGTAGCAAAACGATCAGCTTGGATTGATAGTCAAGTATTTGGATTTAGTAGAGCTATTCAAGCATTTGGATTGGATAGATTTAAAAAGAATTGTACTTTGATGTATAATGGGTTTAATTACGTTCTAGCTCATTTGTTTCCTCACACGGCACAATATATGAATCCATCACTTTCTCAAATGGGTTTTGCTCATCTAGTAAAAGAAATGCATATAAAGAATCAGTATGAAAGAAAAAAAAATTTTTATTTAACTGTTTTTATTTTAGATTGAAGAATTTCCTGGAAAGACAAGTCTTGCAGAAGATTTCCAACATTCATTACAAGGTAAAGCAGAAAAGGTAAAGGATGCTGCAAAAAAGGCAACTGATTTAGCAAAGAAAAAGGCTGGCACCATTTATGCTACATAACATTCTGAGCAATCATAATTAAAACAACATCGTCGGTGTGAATGATTTAAAATATTTGGCGAATAGAGAAAATGAAAATTCAAAAAATTTTTAAAATGGAATAATTTTAAAATGGAAACAAAGGATAATTATTTGATGGTTTATTGATTGAGTAAATAATAGAATGAAATTGTTTAGCGTTATTCGTTAAAAAATATGAGAAAATTTTTTTAAAAAATTTCTTCTATAATTATGTATAATATTGTATCATGTTATCATTCCTATTAACTGCCATTTTATGTTCAATTTTAATATTCATACAAGATTTATTTGCGATAAATACGGCAATATATTTTCAAAGATAACGATCACTGACGATGCTTAATAGTGTGGACGAAGCAATATTATGGTACGCTTGTATCATTAGATATCAAAGCGAATAAAATTTGGATCGAAATATAAAAATGTATATATAATTGCTTCGAATACGTGCTTTGAAAGATGTAGAGTGTATTGTAAAATATGAAATAGATGAAAAGAAAAATTAGTCATAAGCTTTAAATGAATTCAATTTGTTGTAATAAAAATTGAGGATTTCGTTAAACGAAAATCTTAAAGATCAATGTTAGTAGAAAAAATTAGGAATTGTAGATAACACATTTTTGCGATAGTGTGTTGTGTCTAATTGTAAGTATTTAAGCATTTTTTATTTGCACGTATGAATAAATAATCAATATCGTATCATATCGGTATCCGATATGCTTTCCGTATATAATCCTAAAATTAAAATTGCATTCATATTCAAAAGATATTTAATATTTGCGCAAGTTTTTTATGCGCATATATGCACGTATCTCTATACATTAAAATATCATTTTTGTGTATTTAGAGGAAAAAATTCTAATTTGATGTTTATCGTTAACCATTATAACTTATGCAAGTATTATATAGATAGAAAAATTGTATATAATATATTAAAAAGTATACTATATAAATATGTTATTAGAATCTTATTAAAAATTAAAAAATATAATTTTTTATATTTTTTTCCATTTTTACAAGAAATATTTTAAAATGTACTGTAAACAAATTAAGATTTTTTTTTAATTTATTAGTTTGGGATGAAACAAAAAAAAGAAGTATTAACCTTGAACAGCAAATTATGAAAAGAGGAATTTCTAGGTGTGGTGATCTAATATACATAATATGTAATAACATATGAATGTAGAAGCATGTAATTTATCAAACTTGTGCTGTTTACTTTTTGCTCTGTATAACATAGCAGAATAAAAGACTATTTAAAATAAATTATATCGAATAAATAATTCGACAAGATAATCAAGCTAGATAGAGATTGTTTATTTCTTTTATCTTGAATATTGACTACGATGCAATGTAGTGACTTAACAGGAAAATCCAATGTATTTGCATAGGAATTTTTATAATCGATCATCTTGCAACACTGATTAGTTGCTGTTACTACTTGCTGTTCGCCATTCAACTTGTCTGTAGCTCAACTATAAAAGTACGCGAATAATTTTGTTCGTTCAGTAAATCCTTGATCTTATTACATTAAAGAAATTTAAATAATAATAAAGTTTGAAAAAAAACGAAAAAGAGAAAGAGAAAATAAAAGTGGATGTATAAAAGATATAAAACAAAGGCGATTGATTAATCAAAATGTGGTTGTTTTTTCTAATATTAGGTAAGTGTGCATCAAGTAATTTATATTCCATAATAGTACCATATAAAAGATCAATTCATGGAAACACATATTGTAGCTATTGCTTCGAGTAGGAATATAATCGCATTTCCACAGGTAAGAAAAATTTAATTGTTTAATTCGAATCATTTTGTTCAATCAAATCGATTAATTATCATTTGATCATATTAAGAACGATTTAACCAATTTGAACAATATTGAGATTCAAACGCTACCTACCACATTCGAAGTAGATGGATTTATTTTTGATGGACCAGCAAATAGACCATTACGGCAAACTTCCACAACTGTAACAACTACTTCTACAGCAGCTACTGTTGATCCTCAATTCGATCAGTGTGTTGCAACATGTCGTGTGAGTTATAAAATATTTTTTCTTTTTTCCTTTGATCATATAATATCGTTGATATAAGTATGATATCATAGTTATACATAGTATATACATTCATTATCATTATCATAAATTTAATGATGTATATAATAAATCATATCTTCAAAATATTTTCTTTCGTATCAAATATTTCCTTTTGATTATATCGAAAAATTAAACAATATAATTCATAGTGAATGAGAAATGATGAAATTTTCAGACGACACCCGAATATAATCCTGTATGTGGAACAGACCAAGTTGAATATAAAAATCCTGGGCAACTAAGCTGTGCGTCTATGTGTGGAAAAGGTTAGAAAGATTAAACTTTCATTAATCTATTAAAAAAACACAAATATTGTTTGTTACAGATGTTTCATTAAGACATTATGGACGTTGCACGACTACGAAAATAAGAGGAAGATAACGATAATAGTTTGAATGTTTTGCTGATCAGGAATATTAATATGCAAATTATGAATGTTCTCTGTTTAAGAAGACTGTTTTAACGCATAGTTGCATAATTGTTTTTTCGTCCTTGTTTCATTTTTAATACAAGTTTTAATTGAAAATATCGTATTTCTATTCATGTGTCCTTTCCTACCTATAGAATTGTATCAACTTAAGAAATCGATCTAAAATGTATGTGTGTATGTATGTATGATGAAAGATGATGAAAGGTTATGCAAGTTAATCATGAGACGCGGAGGAAGCATTATGATCGGCCCATCTGACTCTTCGTGCAATTTCAAGATTTCCTCCATGAATACCGTAGAGATGTCTAGCCAGAATATTGGCTCTGTCTTCTTCTGCTCGTATCGCTGTTCGTCTATATTGTGCAATAGTTACTAGACAGCCAACGATAAATGTGATTTGAATGATCAGTAAAATAATTAATAAGCTCAAGGCAAGACTAGCATCGATGCAAAGCAATCCGTCCATAGAATCTAAAAAGAAGAAAAGAAATCTAAAGAGAATTATCTGAAAATAAAAGTAAAGAAATTTATTAAACTTACTTTCTCCGGTTATCAATACGGTATCGGGAGATACGTTCTCTCTTGAAGACAAACGATCAGCCGAAGATGCAACGGGATTTTGTACAATTATAGAGAGATAAAGCGGTAACTCTTCCGGTGTTTCATTTTGAAACATTTGTGTCGCTTCATCGTTATAAATCGAATGTGTATTCTCAGATTCGATAGATCGTTTTCTTTTTCCATAGGAAAGTTTATCGCCATTACAGACTGTCTGCAATACATGTTGAATCAACCATCACGAATATTAAAAAAATTAAAAAGTGCGGACGTAAATCAAACTTACCGGCGTACATTTTTGCAAACAAAATCGAACGATTACATTAAATCGGACTATCTGACTGTTAGGAAATTTGAAAGCGGTAAAGGTTGCAATCAAAGAACGACCATCGAGTGGATCTTTCGTGAGCGCTGGAAAAGTAGTTGAATCTGTAGGACATCCAACTTCGTTTAGTAACAAATAAGAAGCATCACCCGAAGCGCTACTCGCTACAAGGTGACCGGCAGTGATATCATAAGGACCTATAACCATATATAAAAAATTATACATAGGTATATATATTTACAATTCAAATTCGATTTTTTTAAAAAAATATTCTATATTTTCGATTTGTTTTTATATCAGGAATCAGGCGTTTATGTGTATAATATAATTTGCTTACCGTTCGGTGGACTTAACTGAATTTTCAATATGAGCTTTTGACCTAAATGCGTGACCATCGCGTCTCTCATATTCTCGTCTAGAATTCTCATAGTGACTATTGGTACTTGCGAGGATACATTGACTATTGTCGAAGAGATTGGCGGTACTCCTGCGCTAAAAAACATAGAAAATGTATGTATCGTGAATAATTATGTACGAATGATAAGAATCACAGAAGTGAAAAATAAGTTCTCACTTTGGATCGAGAAAACTGAAACTCGAATGAACAGTAATGTTTTTCGCTTCTGGTGGCTCTCGATCGCTCAACGAGCATCCTACCCTAATCGCTTGATCACCGAGCCGTTGAACGATTGGATTGAATTGTACGACTATCGTCGCCCAGACCAATGGTCGCGTTCTATGATCAATTTATTTATTTCTATAAAATGGAGAATACCTAAGAGAGTTTAGAGAAAATTGTTATCGACTTGCCGATTTCGATCGTCGACAGAAAAAGCGGGGTTCAGGCCACAATGTAGTTTGCCTTGATGAACGTTGTTCGCGGTTGGGATGGGTAGCATCAACATCGTTTGATTACCGCCTGTACCTTGAACGCTGCAAGTATCTGCGTATCCATTCGAATAGATTCGGCCAAAAAAGGGATCGTTTGTTCTCAACATGACCGTCATCGTTGAATCATTGCATTGTACTCTTACTGATAAGAAAAAGAATGAAACGTAAAAGCTATAAAATGTAACACAAGATGTTACAATATTTGTAGGTTATGAAAAGTCTTGGAAAGTAAAGTTTTATAGTAGCTAGAATTGATTCTCTGAAAATGTTCTGATGAATATTGTAACATCTTGTATACGTGATTTCTTTCTCTTTGATCAACTTACAATCTAAACATAATTCCCGTTCTCTGTATATCGTTTTTGTAGCATCGATCAGCGAGCTAACCCCTAAACTAGTGGTATCTTCCGAATGTAACAGGCAAACTGGTTTACTGGACGAATTGTCGAACGTATATCCCCGACAAATAAAACCATCTATACTTGCGTCGCATCTTCTCTCGCACTGTACAGAATCGATCCGTCCAATGAAACGAAATGTAAAGTACCGAAGAATTTCTTTAACTTACCTGCTCCTCGTCAAGATTGGATAAAGCGAAGTCCGAATATGGCAACGAAACATTTTGAAATTCCGCATACGAACAGTATTCGCGATTAGCTGTAATCAATGGAGATTGGATATTTTATTATTCGATTCGATTTAAAACGTCTTTTTTGAAATTTGTACTCACACAGATTTCGACATTGATCTCGAAGATATTCATCTCTGTACATCGAGGCTCTGTACGCTCGAGGTCTGGTTCCACGTTCGTACAACGAGAGAGAGCATCGGCCGAGCGCAGTTTCGTTCGATGAGAGAGGTTTCGATGTTCGGAATTGCGCGGATTCGCAGCTTCCTCCTATAAGAAAATCGAGGCGATGTTTGACATTCATCGCAGATAAATCAGATTCAATAACAGTTTATTAACGTCTGGATCTTACCTGTCTCTATACATTTTTCGTAACACTGATTTCTCGTAATTGGATTGGGCAGATGTAAGGCGCTGGAATCTATCAACACCGCTCCCGGGCTTCTCTCCACTTGCCAAAGTCTACGTCGTGTGCAACTTATCGGAACTAATTGGAAATAAAAAATTAAAATTGATGAATAATCGTTTGAAAATGATCGAATCATCTTACCTCTCACGCAAACTCGATGATAAAACGTCGAATTCGGGTCAGGTATCAACTCGTCGTCCTTTGTTTCTATCGCGTAGCAAATATGTTTCCCAAAGTCTACTATGAATGCGGTGCAATTTATACGCTCGCACCTGAAATGCATATATGACCAAAGATTTCGTTCTTTCATTTCGTTTTTCCTTGGCATTACCTTTCGAAGCAGTATCTCGTTATTCCGTTCGAATTGACCGTGCTAAAGAGGATTGTTTGCGAGTCAAACGTTTCTGGTTTAACGCCACCAATTTTCTCCCATGTAACGGCCGAGCAACAGTCTGTTGGAATCAATGGTAAATGAGCCGTCGATAATAGAGGCCGTGCGTGTTGAATTAAATATATAGATATATCTAATAGAAATATATCTAATAGTCCAATTATCGTCACCTGTTCTTGCGAGAAACCAGGAAAACACGATTCCTAAAAGAAGACGAACGATCGTCGTCATGTTCGTCGCTCGTCTACCGCTCGCATCGCGCGGTGCAAACGGTTCTCGAGCTTCGATATTGTGTGCCAAGGATTTTCGCGAACGTTGCCTCGACCTGCACACAACGATCTACCGTCGAGATCGCTTGCGTAATCGATCGAAAACGCTAAAAGATCTAGCGAAATTTACGATTTCTCGCGGAACAACGTGCAATAAATGTAGACGTGTAAACATAAAACGATAAAAGACGCGCGAAACGTTGTTGTCAAGAGACTCGACAGGATAGCGATCAGTACAATAAACGATCCATTGTCGTAAATAGGAATTCAGAAAATCGAGTACTTCGATCGACTTAATTCGTTCGAAAAACATGCGATCAAATTGCAATTTCACGACCAACTGACACACGCGGGTGGAGATGCGTATGTGCTCACCTGCATTGTTGCGAAAAGCGAATAGAAACGAATACGTCCGCCCGCGCGCGCACGACGGTCCACGAATGAATAATCACGATGTGGTGTAACGCGGTAAAGTCTCTTTCAAATTAGTCAAATGTTAATTTCATTCGTTCTATTTGTCACAACTATCAGTTATTATGACATATATTTCTTTCGTCACTCTAAAATTCCATTATATTTTTCATTTTTCAAAAATCTAAACATTTTTTTCATCTAATTTATTTTTATTTTAGGTTAACACGCATTTGCGAATTTGTTAGAAATTTACATACAAGTACATACTCAAGACCTATCATTTTAAGTCAAAGAAAATTGAAAGCAATCGACTTCATTTAAAGTTTGAAAGAATATTTGAAGACAAGTGACAAGTTTATATTAGTAAAGTGGTTTTAAGATATTTGAACATCGTGGAATTTAGGCTGATCTGAGGTTATCATAGATTAATGGTGGAACCAGACTTCGGTTGAACGTGCCTTTATGGACGCTTATGGTCGTAACCGACAAAAAGGCTTGGTCGTCACGCGCAAAATGACTCGTCTCGGTGCATCGATGCTTATCGCGATTGGTCAAATATTTCCGGCCGTTCGAGCCGGCCATTCGCCGATTCGATTTCCCGGATTCCGTGTATGAACGGTACACGATAACACGGTGCTCGTTTAGAAGCGTCCTTCGGTTTACGTAACCTACAATTTTACACATGTTCGTGTCTCTCCGCTGTTCTTCGATAAATATTGTTTCTAACGAGGACGTGATGCTATGTTTCTCGAGCGATCAACGAACCGATTCTGAATCGTAGATTTAAAATAAATTTCTATTTATTTTATTATAATAGAGTGAAAATTTTCAATCAAGGATTGAACAGTGTCTTTAATATTTGGATCGATTAAATTATAATGTTTAGGAAAATATTGTATTTATTATATAACAGGTTAATTTACCGCTTAAAGACTATAACAATTATTTTTATGATACTATTCATCGTTCATTAGCTATTATCTATTATTTTTTTAACCACTTATGTTAATAAACAGAAATGACATAGATAATATCATAATGATATGATAATATGCATTATCATTTGAATATTAATTTAAAAAAAGTCAAATATTCTTTAAAAAATCTTTTTTTTAGATAAGAAAGAAAAATGGGGAAAAAAACAATTATTCATTCCCGCATCGCTTTTGCAAACAATTTTAATAACAATCATGGATTAGATACTTACACATAATACCCGCATTTTCTTGAACTATAGAGATGATTTCTCTCGTTGCTTTTTACAAATATTTTCGTAAGTCGAATGTAAAACAGGAAACAAAGATAGGAAATGAAGAAAAGTGAATGTGCGGGCAGAAAACTTATTATAAGATTCGTTTCGTAAAAAAACAATAAAATGAATATCGTTATTAGATATATAAATATTTAAAAACTAGGAGAATCAGTTAATGTAACCAAAAAGTTTCATAAGATGATAAATGTTGTTAAACAATTCGATTAAATCGTTCAAACGTGAGGGTAGAATGTTTAATTTTTTGATTTCATTGAGAAAACGATAGAGCCAGGGAAGTGCTACATTTATCATAAACTCATATATTAAATTTAATAGTTGATTCGTGGTCCAAGACATTGGCTTGATAGCGACATTTGCAATCGATCTAATCGACGATAGCAAGTAATTCATCGGATACTGGATCAAGTTCGATTCTTCTATGCCAAATATCGATCTTCGATATTTTCGTTTTGGGCAATCGATTTTGAAGTACGAGTGTGTAAGATTGTTGTTTGTCATCTTGAGTTCGAACAAATGATTTATCGTTTTTACATCGGGGAAAATCGAATCGATAAAGCAAAAGATCTTTATCATTTTGTGCGTCGATTGATTAACAAAATTTAACGTGAATTCATCAATGATGTCGCTCGAATTAGTCTGGACATTGTGATAGTTGTTCGAATTGTATTTCACTGCAACACGATCATATTAGCGGTTAAATTATATTATAGTAAATCGATCGATCGATAGATCTTTGATTCGTACCTTGATTTTCGCAGCACACACAGAGAAATGTTAACAGTAAAAAAATAATCGAGGTATTCATGATTATGAATCATTCGATCCGAATTGTAGATCCCGTAAACTTCGACTCGACTTTCGATTCAAGAATTGGCAAATCGTAAATTTCTGCTTTTACCCTTATCGGGTCCTTGGCACGATAAACCTATCATTTGACTCATTATCGATGATAATTTACTATGTATAATTGCATTTGCATGTCACGCGATACACAATTAAACGGAAAATTGCATTGGAATATTTTACAGGTTAATTTACTTGCATTTATCGCGTTTAATCGACGTTTATCACCGAATCCTTTATCTGGATTTACGTCAGAGGGATAAATATATATATTAATAATGGATTAATCACGAAAAATTTATATTTATCGCGTAATTCCAAGGAAAAAAATTTCATCAAATTTCCATCGTTTCGATCACAACGTTATGTTGACACGAAGCTAACAACTAGAATTATTCGAAGGAAATGAATTATTCGCACAAGAAATGCGAGGATCACAAAGGTTGTGGAATCTCTTCTGTTTACTAATGCTAATGCAAATATCGCGTGTAAAGAGAATCGAATTCGAATCGAAGTCGACATGTAAAAATCGATCGTGAGAAGATACAAAGAAGTAATAAAGTTTGAAAAAGCTGCAAGAGATCATCGTTAGAAACGAGAGCAATTTTTTATCGTAATCGATTTCCGTAAAGCAACATTGCCATGTTTTAATCGATACCGCGGACTAGGCAACTATCGCTTCAGAGGAGAAGCAGAGATCGTTCGATTGTGTTCTTATCTGATTCGATTGATCGATTGTTCGATCTCCTAGTTACTCGCATCCTATTCGATTGCAGGTTTTCACTGTTCAGTCCTATTGTATTAAACGCGATTTTGCAAATCACGATTGGCTTGAATAAAGAGTTACGTTTGAGCTTTGATTCTTGGGTTCTGGAAATTAGTGGAGAATAAAATCAGTCGCGTGACGACCGTGAACGAGTCACTAGTGATACGAATCGATCTCGCGAATAATACGACATTATGACGAACTTTCAATTTCATACAACATTATTATTGTTGTGCGTTTCGAGTTGCGTGTATCTCGATATTTTACCAGTGGAAGCTGAATCCATTTTAATAAGACCGTATTACGTGTACGAAAATTTGATCAAAGGAGTTCACGATTACTTTAACAACACTTGCATCATACTTTTCCATGGCTCTTCAAAATTAATAGAAGAGGAGGGTGAGTGCATTGGTGATGATTGAAGGTAATGCATATTGGCGAAAATTGAAAAGTTGATTGGTTTTTCAGGTTTGCAAGAAATGGACGGACTTTTGACGCTTCAAACGCAATTTAGCAAATATTTGCACATTCGAACTGTGATTATGGATTTTCATATGTTCAAGAATCGAGTAGGTTGATTGTGAAATTATTTCGTGAATTTAATATTAATATTTTAATTTATTTAATCGATATTAAATTTAATATTAATGGATTTATGAAATATATTATCGTTTTAGGTAGAGAAAACTTATCATCACATCAAGAGGCCGTTGTTCGTGTTGTTGAACGATTTCAAAGAGATCAGGGAGCAATTCGTTTCGGTGAGTGACAATAAAAATTAAATTAAAAAAAATCTAAGAAGACTGAAATGAAATGATAATAGGTGTCCAAGTGGATTACGATGGCTTATCCGACATGGTTGTTGTTCCTAAGGGATGAGACTAGATTCGAAGAGTTTTTGTCAGACGTTTACATACCTTTCGATTGTGTTTTTATGGTGGCTCAAAGAGATTCGCAGGGAACCGAGATAATTCAAGACGTGTATCGAATTGGAAAGGAGGATTATCTGAGATCAATGATGTTCGGTATGTGGAATTCGAGTCATGGATTCCAAGGACCTCTTCTCGGATTGTATCAACGCAGGCACGATCTACACGGGCATAACATAAGGGTGGTTGCCATTAACGTGAGTCGTAAAATGCTATCGTTTGTCGCAGATTTACAGTGACATGCATACAAAGAAATATTTACTTCTAATTATATCATCAAAGCTTCATCAATCTCTTTTATATAGATAAAAGTTAAAAATTTCCCTATTTATTCTCTCGTCGCATAGATTAATGTTTACAATGTTTTTTCCCTATTGATAGGATCCTCCTATCTCACGGATTTCCCACGATGAGACTGGCCAGCCATTCATCACTGGTTTCTTCGGCGAGGTTATTCAACTACTGCAACAAGGAATGAATTGCACGTCAGTCAATGATTATTAATAATTTAACTTATAGTAATTGAAAAACTAATGTAATGCAAATACCTATCGATAGGAGCATCGTTTGATCCTGCTTCCGCAGGATTGCATGCCGAGTCGTCACTCGGATTGCACTTTATCGCATCGCTTGCTTTTTTATGATTTGCTGTAGACGTGGTCTCTTTATCATCCTGATCTTTACACTCCTCTTTACATTTCTTGTCACACTTCTCTTTACACTCGGCTTCACACTCGGCTTTCTTCTTGATGCTACGCTCGCGTATTTCCTTCAATTGTCTGGCCGTTATCTTCCTAAAATACTCCTCTTGATTGGCAGCCGATTTCTCCTCGAACCATTCCCTCTTCCGACCGTCACCGCTTCGACGAAATCTTTCGTAATAACGATGAGGAATTACGACCGTCTGTTTGTTACGCCATATTGCCGTGCATCTGTGACAGAGATAAAAAAAAATGTTTGATTCTACGTAAACGTACAATTGTAAAGATCTCTCTATTGAAAGGATAATTTCCTTGAAATGCAACGAAAATTGGGGATGAATTTTAACGGAAGACGGATTGTGATTATTAATTCACAAGGTTATCTTTAATTAATCATCATCGTGTAAGGGAATGAATTCACGTACGACAGGGAATTTCCTCTAACGGGTTCCAGACATTTTAAAGCGAAACCGCGTAACATAGTTCCCGCGTCGACCACCCGTATCCTTCCTCTCCTTTCTCCTTCCTCGAAGCGAAGCCCGTTTCGGGATCACGTTTCGACTCACCGACAACTTCGCGAGAAAGTCACGAGTTTGATCGGTTAGGTTAGGTTTACGGAAAAATGAATAAACGATGGTCATAATGTCGAATTATCAGGTTTTCGTACAAGGAAGCTGAGACGTGGGGCGTCCAATTGTTGAACGGTTCGTGGACAGGTTCGATTCGGATGTTGTTAGAGGATGAGGCGGATCTGATCGCCACCGAGATGATGATGTCTTCCAACAGGTTGGACGTATTGAAATTTACGACTCCCATTTACACGAGCAAGTGAGTTCCCTTCATCCTCCATCTTCCTTTCGTTCCTTTTCTATTTCTCTCTCTCTCTCTCTCTCTCTCTTCAGATGTCGCGTATACATCAGGAGACCGGACACGACAGCGGTGAAGTGGAACGCATATTTGGCGCCGTTCGCGTGGAACATTTGGAACGCGATAGCATTGACTATTGTGATCGTGACTTTAACTATCGCAGGAATCGACGCCTTCTCGAGACGAATCGAGTGGCTCTCCTCGATCGATGGCAGGCCTTATCCCTCCAACCATTTATTCGAGATCCTGTTCCACGTGTTCGGCGTGTTCTGCGGACAAGGTAAACGGCGATCGTTCGAAATCGAGTCAGTGCTCGTGAAGAGGTTAGAATTTAGGAATAGGATGATACGAAAGCAGGTATGGATCAGTCTTTATTGGATCCAACGAGGATGGTGCATCTGAGCGTCCATTTGACGGCGGTGGTAGTGATCGCTGCATACTCGGCAGCTTTGATCAGTTACCTGGCCATCAAAACGTTCGCGATGCCGTTCACAACGATGAAGGGTTTACTCGAGGATGGCAGCTATCGGTTCGCGGTGGTTGCCAATTCGGCCGAATACACTTTCTTTCAGGTAATGACAGATTGTTTGAAATAATTAAATTGATTAAATTTCGTGATTCGTTGATTCGTGAATTGTGTTTTTTTTTTTTTTGTGATCAGAACACGAGCGATACCGTGCTCACGATCATGTTCAACGAGCTATTGACAAGAGAGACCGATCTGCCTGTGAATTATATCGATGGTTTGAAACGCGTTTGCCGGGAGAAGAATTATGCGTTCATGACGTTGGACAATATGGCTTCCCTGTTGCAAGGAAAAGTGGACTGCGTGCTTGAACCTTTGGACTCGATTATGCAAGTGACCATAGCCATGGCGGTCCCGTTTCAAAGTCCTTACCGTGGCATTATCGATACCAAGTGAGATGTTAACAATTGATACGATTTTTATAATTTATATTTTTTCTCCTTTCCTCTTTTTTCCACAGTATTCTTTTACTGCGGGACAGCGGAATTCTTCAACGGCTCCTCAAGATCGAATGGTCGAACGAGATACGACGGGTATTATTTTTAATATTATTTTTAATATTAAATAAAAACTTTAATATTTAATATTAATATTCTCCCCTTCAATGATCGCATCGCAAGTGTCTTCTTCTTCTTCGTCTTCTTTTTTTCCAGACAAAAAAAGGATGGAGCTCGGTAGAATTGGAAGACGCGGCACCGTTGCTCCTTTTTCTGATAGCCGTCTATTCCATTGTTTGCCTGTTGTTGTTGGTCGAACGATTGATCGGTCGAAATCGAGAACGACGATCCAAGACGAATTAGTCGCGCACTTGTCGAGTTGAATCGTTCGCGCGAGTCGTCGCGTTCTTCAACGTTCGTCCAAGATCGCACGTAATATATAAACAAACGATCGAGCTGGCACGCGTCCGGACGAGCAAGAGACGACAGTTGTTCACGCTTTCTTGTAGCGATCACGTAAAATCAAACTCACGTGGAAACGAAGAAATGACGAGTAATTTATCCAAAACCGAAATAGCTCATACAACGCGAAACAAGGTTTCCGTTGAGAGAAAGATCTCGTCAAAAGAAATTTTATTACCGAGTGGGAAAGAAAATGAGTGCCCTTCTGCGAAGAACGCGACGATCGGTGGTAGAAAAATGATTTTCACGGGTGATACAATATGTCGAACGCAACGTATCTCCTCAAGTTCGAACCGAGGGATTGACCAGTCGAAAGAGAGGTATTTAAATAATAATTTTAAAATTGATGTGTTTTCACGGTAAAAAGTACGATTTTTCGAGATTTTTAATACCGTTGTAAATTTAATTTTGCTATAGAAAAACAAAAATTAATTATATTAACATAATAATTTTATCAATGTTTCTACATTCATTGATTTTATATCGATTTCATTAATAGATGTTTGAACGTTACTCAGCCCCTCAGTTCGAACAACGAGTTAAAAAAAGAAGTCTCGAACGAACGCAGTCGAACGAATCGTTCTCTTTGGAATGTATCCGGTAAAAAGATGCCATTTCACGTTCATTGCGACGATGCAAATAAAATTTCGCATGTATGCGATTCTCAAGCAGAAACGCATCGTATTTCCAATATGACATCGGTCGATTCAATAGAGTCGCATTTTAAAAGAGGAGAAAATCTGAAACAGGTAAATCAAATTTTAATTTTTTTTCTTTTTGTTCATTAGTTTATTTATTTATTTATTATTTTTCTTTTTTTTAGACGGAATCGAGAAAAATAATGCAAAAACGATCCCCACCCGAATGTCGAGATATGATCGAATTTCCTCGGTCTAAGATACCTTGCCGAGTAAAATCGAGTTCCGTACGATCGCTGCAAACAAGTACACGAATCATTCCGAGACGCTCGATATCGATTGAGACTGCGACTAGTTCGCATGCGCAACGTTTCAACTTCGACTTGACAGAGAAAAGCTTAATCGCATCGAGAAATATATGGAAATCATTCGAAAGCGGAGCTTCACAAATTGAAAACAAGATCAAGGATAAAAGTAACGAGTATGAATTTTGAGAATTTTATTTATTTATTTATTTATCTATTTTTTATCTTTCAATAAATACCTTCCAACACTTTTTAAGTAACTTTTTTTTTCTCACAGAGAAAAAGGTGAGAAAAATGCAACGAAGAATTTCTCTAGAGAAAGAAGTACATTGTCTGAAAGAGTGGCAACACCTATTGATGAGGTACCCTCATTTCCAGCACCATCGACACCTCTCAGGGTAGAATCTCGCTTTTCTCTTGCAAATTTTTTTCAATCCTTTTGTCCCGAATATTGATGAAAATACCGATTATTTTGATCGTTTATTATAAGATGATAAATCGACAAACCAATTTGAAAAAACTTGAGTTCAACGAGATCATTCCATCCGAACGGAATTCTTCTTTCTGCGATTTGGTGTTCTACATGGAGTATCTCGATGATGTACCGATGATCGAGCGTGAAAGGGAAGAGAGATCTCCACGATTGTCGGCTAATTTTTTAACGAAACATATTAATCCCGAGCAGAGGAGATTAGTCGTCGCGTTTATGATACGCGTTGGAGTAAGTACAGTGAAGAAATAATTTCTTCAAATGCACGCTGATGAATCGATTTTCCCCTAACAAAAATTTGATTTAATAATTTGATTTAAATCCGTAGAATCATTGTCGATTCCCGTCGTACATCGTGTATCAGTCGGTGAAGTTGTTCGACGCCGTTATGGACAAACTTTCGGTGAAGACGATGTTCTTCCAATTAACGGCATTGGCTAGTCTGTGGATCGCGCTCAAGAAACAAGAAAATTATTACAAAATTCCAACGGTAAGCAAGGAGATGCCCGAGTAAAGATTTTGATAAAATTATTTTCTTGTTCGATTTGATTTTTCCAGGCTAACACAATAGTGAGCCTTGCCCAGGATCTCTACACAGGAAGAGAGAATTTGCTGATGGTGTACGAGAGAAAGATCTTGCATATTCTCGATTTCAACATCACATTTGCCGATGCATTTTCTCTGTTCTCTCATCATTTGTTAAGTTGCATACGTTACATCGATATATCCAATGAGATGATTGTATTTTTATATCATTGTGGCTGTTATCTGGTACGAAATATTTTCTTTCATTTCTCTCTATTTTCTGATTTCTGATCACTGTTAAATCCTGTGAAATTTTTAGATCGACATCACGTTGATAGATGAACATTTTTGTCGAATACCGGCAAGATTGATTAGCTTAACTATAATAGAGCTGGTGCTTGGTCTCATAGATAACACGCCTCGATGGTTGTTCTGGAGAGGTTTGCTCTTTGCTATTATTCCACGTTCACCGGACGATAAGTTAATATCGCTTTATTTTATCCGCATGCGAGTTTTCTTAAACTTAATTTTAATTATAGAACGTTGCGATTATTTCTAGGTTTCAAGATAAGGAGATCGATGAAACGCGTGTTTTGATATTGCGACGTGTGTTACATTCTGGGCAAAAAGTCCATGGCTTCGATATGGTGTACAAAAAATACAATCGCAGTAGATACGGTCGCATATCGCAATTTTTCTTGGAGCTGGTTACCAAGCTGTCTTCTACAGAGATATATTTCGATCCGTAAATCGATTTTATTACTATCGTTTGCAATTTTTATTTATTTTTATTGCTATATATTATAAGTCAAAAGAAAGTGAGCGAGTGTATGAATGTGCGAGAGATAATAATAAGATAGATCGTTGAAATAAAAATATCGATAGTGTCTGTTGCTATGGCATTTTATTTCAGCATTTGATAATACAGCATTATCGTGTTTCGTTAAATAATTCACGACGAAAAGCGGCATTCAATTCCCAATTTTAAGCAGCACCGTAATTATTTTGCGTCTCCTGCCAATCGTTCCACTTGTTCCACGATTTGTTCACCGATACGAGATCTTTCGCTTCGTCCTGTAATGCAATAAGTGTGAAAATTAATTGAATTCGCTCTTTGATTGGCAAGAAAAGAAGAGGAAATTGTTTCGTTACCTTGAACAAGAGATTCGGCCGATTGGACCAAGAACCGAACAAATGTAAAAGATCGGGTCGCTTCGAGTAAAGAGTACTGGCGGCTAATGTACCGTGAGTTAATTCCTCCAAGACCGTTGGACTCTTAGCACCTGAACTGAGGATTACTCTTGGCGGTTCCAGCCCCAAGTTGCATCGTTCCCACTCGTTGATTTCAGCGCGGCCACCATCCGGACAGATCAGAGCGAGATCTTTGCTCTGTACGCCTTCCTCGGATAGAGCGGTCAATGGTACGAACGCGACGTCTCCTTTGCCGTCCAACAGGCAACTAAAAATAACGAAAAAAAAAAAAAAAAAATTACATTGCGATTCGATCGTGAATCAGATTAAGCTTATTAAACTTACGAGAGAGCTCCCTTTCCACCTCTGTACGTTTCCTCGTTGGTCGCTTTGCACTTGGTTGCCTGTCGGATTCGATCGTTGTTGCTTGCAAGCTTACCGACACATTGCTGGCACAGTTTCGAATCGACCGGTGCACCGGGTGCACACGATCCGGAGAAGAAATCGGCTGCCTCGTTCTCCGACTTTATCAGACCTTTGCGTTTCAATGTATATATCGGTGCTGTCCAACCAGCAAAGTTATCCTTGTATCCGCTGTGACAAGACTTCTTGTTCCTCAGATCCTCTGAAACGTAGAATAAATAGATGCACTCGTGAAAATGTGTGTTCCGAAAAGAGGAATAATTGTATCAAAGAACAATGCTATTTCTTACCCAGTTTGTTTATCGAGCTAGACTTGGAAACAACTGCCACAGCTGGCCTTTCATTGAAATTCGTTGAGCCTTGTCCATACGATTCCGCGATTATGGGAACCGCGTTGTATTCCTTGGTCGCCCGAAGAACCGAACCTCCGCTGACAACCGTCAAATCCGCGTTATCTTCCTTGATAGCTTTCAAGCAATCGTCTTGACTCTTTTCTAGTATACAATCGTATTTGGGTCTTACGTCCCTGGTGAAAAATGGATAATAAATATAGATAATATAATAATGAGAAGATGATGCTGTTATATGAAGCAAAATAATATAGAATAATACCTAGAATATGCCGCTCTGGTAAGAGCTTTACACTTTTCGAGATCTCCTTCGCTCCAAGTACACCAACGAATGATCTTATCCGTAGCTCCAGAGTTCCTTTCAATCACGTCTAAATATTTTGCGTTTTTCAGATGATTTTCGGGCAACACTGGCGGTGCAGGAACGGCTAAGGTTTTTTCGTTCAGTAACATAATATCTTTCCACCAATCTGCTTTCTCTTCTTCTCCCAATTTACCAAGATCTGTCAATTCCTGAAAGATTTATTACGCAAATTATAATGATTTATCGGACAGAAGAAGAAAAAAGAGACTTAAAAGAAGAAGAAGAAGAAAAAAGAAACCTTTTGAACCGCTTCTACGTTGTTCACTCCATTATTGGTCATGTATCCTTGCCAAGGCCTGGCAGCCCAAGTACATGGTTTCGTGTTCGCGTCTATAGGCACTTTGCTGCCATCTGGACAGAAGTATCTGTAATCTGCTGGGTTTTCTGATGTCGGAATCGCGGCCGTTACACCAACTGGTAAGCCGAAGAAGCGTTTCACGTAGATCACTTTAGTCCAAGCAATTTCTCCGCCATTATGCGCCAGACACCGCAATGCACCTTCGTATCCTGAGTATATGTCTGGATAATCACAAACTTCTGGTTTCTCGCAGAGAGCGCACATATTCGAATAAGTTTCCTCTGTAAAGTTAGATACAAAATAATCGGATCGAATTTAGATTCGATCGCTTAATATTATAGGTTATGATATAGGTCGAAGAAGATTGATTCATTGTATCGATATTAATGAAAAGGAAACTTACTCAATCTACGATTGATCGCTGGATCTGGAGACCAGGTGCCGACCAAGCATCCTTTGGAGAAGAGAGAGCTCAAAGCGCGTAGTTCGTTCTCGCGAGCTGAATATTCTGGATCATGGAGGTTATTCAACACTCCCATAGCGGTGAGTTTGGTGATCGGTATTTTATAACCAACATTGCGACCCACACCGGTGTGACAAGACTTCAATCCACGCAATCCTTGCACATTGTTAATCGGCAAATCTTTGTGTATCACAGCCACTGCTTCATAACGATACGGTGCGCGCGGTTCCTCTTTTGTTCTCACCTATTAATTGATTAAAAATGCAGGTATATTTATGTATGAAATCTTATCTTTTTTTGAGGAATAACTTTATAAATTTTAGAAATGTATTATGAAGAAGAAACGAAGAGGAAAGAAAAAAAGTACCTGTTCGATAACATTATAGCCAGCTTTCGATGCCAATTTGTTATCTTTCACCGCCAAATACATATCTTCCGGATCGACAGCTACCACATCAGCCTCTTTCTTTCCAACTTTTTCGATACATTCGTATCGATCGCGGCCAGAAATACAGGAAACTGGAATTCCTTTGACAGCGGAATCTTTTATCATGTCATCGCACTCCTTCGAGTATATTTCAGGGACGCATATCGTAACTACGATAACAAGACAAAATACATCGAATTTAATAAAGAAGTTTGGTTAGAAAAAGATTTTCGAAAAGAATCTTTAAAAAAAATAATATCTCGATTCGTTATTTACGTGTTTCTACTTACAGATTCGTCCCGAGGAATCCTGTGCGGCAGTGACAAAGAGGATCGAGTTGACGAAAAGCACGACGACCCCGAGGGTCCAAATATTGCATCGAAGCATCATCTTCGAAGCGTTAATCAACAATCGTCGCCGAGTACGAAAATTAAGAGGTGAAATGGATGAAAAACTCGCGACGAACTATCTTGTGATTGTACAAGGCAACTTTCCATGCCTCCTTATATATACAAGAGTGTTTTTTTCCTCATATTGGCACCTGAGAGGAGGGGAGTGATCAGGATTGAGATAGACGATGCGTCGCGACTCTGTCATCCTCTCTCTCCCTCTCTTTCTTTCTTCCTCCCCTTCCTAATCCCCTTCACCTTTTCTTCGTTTTCCTTTTTTCTCTCTGTCTCTTTTCCTTGCCTCCTCCTCTTCAGGAGTGACACTCGATGCGCACAAATCACCGATTCGCCCGGCTCTGCGTGGTCTCCTCCTTGGTCATTTGTCGTCTCATTTTTCCGAATCGTACACATGTATTCGTTTTACAATGCGACATCAGGTTTATGAGTTAATTGACGACAAGGACAAGCGACATACGTGATCGTATCGCGAATAAAACGATTGGCCACGATCGTATCACGGTGTGCGTGTGCAAACGAGACGTGAATTTTCTTTGCGTCAAGATAACGACGATTCTTTGACCGGTATCTTCTTCAAAAGAGAAAAGACACACAAAGTTCGTACCGTGCGAAAAATAGCATAAACAAGCGGCTTGATAAGCCGCTTGACCCGTGCACTCTCTGTCATTTATCATTCCTGCGTTGTGTTATCGTGAGAGAGAGTGAGCGCGTTTGCTGTTTATACCGAAGGAAAATTGTTTTTTTCCTTCAGCAAAGAGGAAAAGACGAATAATGTATTCGGGGAATCCCATAATATTATCAACTTGGGGAAATCCTTGTGATCTTAAAAAGGTAAATATATAACAGGGTAATATATATTAATTAGAATAAATAAATTTAATATTATCGAAGTATATGTTGAAGTTTATCCAGATAATATATACATACATATTTACGTGTCACAATGAGTGAGTTGGAGAGAAGATAAGGGATGCGATTCTGATTGTTTTTTCTCGATAGTTCGTTAAGAATAAATCGAAATTGCATATTTGAAACTTTCATATCTATAAATAAAATTATATAACTATTTTGCTAATATGCCATCCTATTTTTTCATATTAATATCTCTACATCAATATCCATGCATTAAAGTTTAAACTTTAAAGTTGGATAAGTTCGCAACTTAGAAATCTCTAAAATATTTTTAAGAATAGACAATCGTTCGAAATTGTCTCGAATCTGGCGCGCGAGACGCGCCCTTTTTCTTATCGCTCGGATTTTACGCGTTCTAAAAGCGGCGACGTTTAATCGCAGCGGATCTCGTAACGCGGTAATAAACTCGTCTCTTCGAATCGACGATTGGTTAATCTTTATCTCGGAACAAGCGTTTCTTCGTTGCCAAATCCGTATCTCCTTCGTAATCTTTTCCAACCTGACCTTTTTTCGCTCTGCCACGTCCCGATGCCACTGAAAACGAAAATCCTCCGTTCACGAATTTATTATATTTCGATAAATTCGGTTTCAAAGATCGCTCACCTCCTGTTGGACCCGCAGAAGATTTTGAATTCGAGCATTCTCATCTTTTGCCGACGATCCCCGCTCCATACGCTGGCAACATTCGCGTACAATTCTGCTTACCTAAGAAAATCATTAACATGTTATTTACATTTAATTTAAATAGAAAAAAAAAAAAAAAACTACTTAATTCGAAAGATTAAAAACACTATACTTTAACTAAATCGAGGTCTTTCGCGTTTTCCTGCAATTCTTCCATTCTCATTTTCGCGCAAGCGTGACGCCACTCCTCGAGCGAAACGAGGTCCTTTATATTCGCGAGTCGTCGTTGGGCGGCCGATCTTTCTCGCTCGGCCTTCGAGATCGCTTGATTTACGCGAGTCAATTCCTCCTTCGATATTACAACCGCATCCTGCCAATCGGACCTCGGACAACCCTTAGCTCTAATTCGAAGTTGTTCCATTTTCAAAAGCAATGCGATTTCTCGATCATCGGTTAGATCGGATACAGATTTTTCCAAGTGTTCCAGTTTCTGTTTGCATCGTTCGACTTTGTCTCGACTCGCGGAGCACACGTTTCGCAGAAACGCCAGACTCTGTTCCGCTTCTGCCAGCTCGATCGCGCAACTGTTCACCTTCGAAATTAATAGAATGTTATTTTTTTTTTTTTTTTCTTAAATTAATCAACTTAATCAATTTAATTCTTAAATTATCTCCGAATTGTTGTGAATTTGTTTACCTTTGTCTCCGCTTCCACTTTTAGCCTTCTGAGACGACAAAGAAGGCGCCAATGATCAGGCTCGACTCGACACGGCAATCCTTCCGGCATTGCCTCCAATTCATCGATCGCTCGCAAGTAGTTGGAGCATTCTCGAGGTAAGAGATCCGAGTTTCGTCGTTCGACCACGCAAAGAACGAATTCGGCGAGGAACGCGGGTGACGTGCCGCATGGCCCACCAGCCAACACCCTCGGTCTCTTCCGATATTGTCGAAACAGGTGCTCAACCATCGATGGCTTCAACTCTTTGAATTCAAATCGAAATTTATCCTCGAGCAATTTGTCCCGTTTCCGCGCATTTTCGTAGCCGATTCTCAGCTCGGCGACACCCGCCTCGAACAAATCCCGCTCCTCGGCAAAAATACGCGCCTCCTCCGTCGCTGAAATTAATTCTTCGTCGATGACGCGTCGAATTTCACGTTTCGTTTCAACGATTTTTCTTCGCCGAAGAATTTCTTGCATTTTGAACAGCTTCTGCGAGAGTATCGATCGCTCGACTCGTATCTTTTCCGCGGCCAAATCGTTCAGCTCGTCGTCAAAAGATTTCACACCCTTCGAGAATTCTTCTGGAAATAAAATCATTGTAGTATCGCTGATCACTCGTTTTTTTTTATAATAACTACATATAAATTATTACCTCTGAGCCTTTCGATTTCAGATTCTAACATCAATTTGTACTTTGCTCGATCAATTCCTCGAGCGCGAATCTTCTCCTCGTACGATTCGATCGAACGAATATCTTCCTCTGTATAAGCGGAAGGATCTTTTCGAAAGCAATCCGGCCTTCGAATTCTTCTCTTCGCATTATGTTCCAATCTGTGAAATACGAGAATCAAGAAGATATTTTACATAAACATATTTTACACAAGCTTAATTTCACTACCTAACTTCTAGAACACCATCCATCATTCTGTCGAGCGCCTTCTGATAAAAATCTTCAACTTTCGACTCTGTGGATGCTCCTTCGCAACCAATATTTTCGTCCAATTTATTCGGTTGAGCGCAATCGTTTGGTTCCTCGTCTCGATCGAAAGTATCTTCCAATATCTCCTTTCGATGCCAATCCGGTGCTTCGAAGAGGCTCGAATTCGCGTCCACGTTGAACGCACTTTTCAATTCAAGAACGAGACGTTTTGCTTCTTTCGCGCGTTCGGTTAACGCTCTCATTTCCCTTTGCTTCGCGAATCGTATTCCCTCGAACCGTTCGTTGAATTTTTCCTTCAATTCTCGTTCCCACTCATCCGTAACAATACAAGTTTCGAAAACGTCCACGAAGTCGTGACAATTATTCCACCCGTTCTCGTCCATCGTTTGTGGATTCTCCTCTTTCTTCAACCTATAATACAGATTCTTTTCTTAATTTCTTTTCTAAATTTTCTTAGAACAAGCAAATGAAGAGAGAAACAATAATCCAGTATTAAAAATAAACAGAAATAGAAAATTTCAATGATACGTTTTATTATCAAAATATATATTTTAAGATACCTGGATACCAGTTCCCTGATGTCCGTCGAGAATCGAAACGGCGACGGAAATTCCGCCTCTCGAGGCGTTAATTGCATAAGAGGATAATTGGTAACCTTCGATCGATCGAAGAACGAATAAATGCTTCTCGGTCGAACAATTAATGGATCCAGGAATCGTTCGCGCAAGTAACAGGTCGAGCGTTGTAATTGCGCGATTCGCCCCTCCGCGTCTCTCGCCAATCGTCTCTCCTTTGCCTTGGCCGCTTCCAGCGCGAGTTCTCGACCCTCCTTGTTCACATCGAACGCGGATATCGGAAGGCGAGTACTCAATGGCGACTTCTCGTTCTCGTCGAGCAACGTTTTCACCTGTCATTGGATAAAACATTATTTTATTACACACTATTAATTCATTTTTAATTTAATCGCAATCGTTCTTCAAGGATATCAAGATGATTCTACTTGAATTATTAAATTATTACGTTACCTCGTTCCAAGTGTTAACTTCTTCGAATTTCCTTTCATATTATCCTTGTATTTATTTTCACTCGACATATATCAGGAATATATATCAATATTCTACGTATATCAGCGTGAAAGAGATCGTGATTGGGAGGGAAAAAATTGTTAATAAATATTTACCCGACTCTTCAACTCGTTCCAATCTTTAAGAACAGAGAGACGCGTCGTTTCTCTCTCTTCGGCCATCGACCGTTTGCGAATCGCCCCTTCGATCCACGTCTCTTCCTCCTCTACCTCGATCGTGTCCACCTGTGCGATTTTTCTCCCTTCGCAGCTGGTCGAAGCTCGCGCATCACGTCCAAGAATCCTAATGGCGATGGACGACACGATCGTTAGATGTCCTCATCGATTGGAGGATGAAACGAAAAGAAAATTGAAACCGTGACCTGTTGGCGACCAGATCCCCGTTCCTTCCCAGGGAGACGAGCGAGTCGTCGACGAGCGAGGCGAATCGACAGCCACCTTCCGCTCGATGATGCGCGGCGAACAAGTTAAATACTCGTCTTAGCTCGTCACAATCTCTGCGCACGACCAATCCATCGAAGCCGCAGGTGATCAGATTTGGAGAATCGCGAGATTTTGGGCGATGAAAGGAGATCGTGATCCCTCTGGTTTGGTGAAGCGACGGTAGAGCTTCTACGAGAAGCGTATCTTCAAAATTTGCCTATAAATTTTTTGGCCAATGATTCTTACAGTTTGAAATAAATAGTTGTTTCTTATTTTAATTAGGAATCATATTAAAAGCTGTCTGCTTTAGAATAAATTATTTTTACCTTCAATTCGATTCGATGCAATTGTTTGGTGAGATACGGGATTCCGATTATCTCGCGACTCGATTCTCTTCCGTGGTGAATGCGTTCGAAGGAAGAGAGAAGCTTGATCGAACGATCCGCGTTCTCGACGCAGAGATCTCGGTCGAATAATCGACACGAGTACACGATAATCTCGTTTCCTGCACGAGGATCGCTTGATTTTTCGTTTCCAACGAGACACAATACCTTCGCGGAACGATCTTCGTCCATTTCGTAGATCAGAAAATCGATCATCTAAACAGGTGTCTGTGAGGAAAAGTCTGGAAAAAATCTCGAGAAATTGATAGCTTACCTTTCGTTCGAGTTGTAACCAAGATGCCACTCTCATGTGCTTCTTGGACTCGTTCGAGACGATGCATATTTGTAAAAGAAACAATCGACCGATTTGAAACGAGGCAACGCCAAATAAACGACCTTCTTTGGAAAATTTAACGCGATCCAAGGCTTCTCGTTGAAGATGAACGCAAGTGACGATTCTTGAACCATGCGTTATCGTCGACGAGTCGATCAGAAGACAATTTCCCGTGAAACTGCAGCTTACCGTAATCGGTAAAACAGGATGCGAGACCAAGTCGGCAACTGAGCGAGACAAAAATTGCTCTCGTTACGATTGCTCTAGTTTTAAGAATTAGCTAAAAAGTAACTATTCTTTACCGACCTTTACCATGATGCGCCAATAGCGTAGACGGACAAACAAGATTGCCAATCTTAACATCGAGAATCGCAAATCGATCATTTCGATCCAAAGTTCCTAAATACGATTTTTGCAACGAAACTATGTTAACGTATTTTACATTCTTTCGTACTACTAAAAATTCGAGTCGAGGATTATCGCTTAACGCGTCAAGCAATTCATAAAGATCTCCATTTTCTCCGAGGATTAATATCCTATCGTGAGATGGATCACTTTCCGCGTGTCTCGGATACGAAGGCAACGAAGTCTTCCAAGCTGTTTTCCACTCGTCGTTTCGATCTTTTCGCGATTTCCTATAAAACTAACAGTTAGAAGTGAATAGATATCCGTGAATAGACGTTATATATTTCTAATTTAATGATACCGTATTATACCGTCGCTTGGATGCGATGATTCGACGTAGATACGAGTAACACGCCATCGGCGTGACAAATTAGGTTAGGATTCTTGTCTAAAGGAACATGATCGAAGGAAGAAGCTTGGACCACCGTTCGAATCCGATGTTTCTCTTCAAAATCGATGGACCAAACGGTGCCATACTCGTCGCAGCAGAGCAAGCTTCCATTCATAAACCAGGAACAAGAGACTGGGATGCGTTCGAAACAAGTTTCGATTGGAAAGAGGCGAACAGTTTTCGAACAGGCCAACACCCGATACACCGATAGCATACCGGTGGATGTCACGAATTGTGTCATCAGCTGGGAGGAGTCAGTCGAACACCTGTTGAAAATTGAATGAATAATTTTATTCTTCACATTCATTGTTTGATTGTTTGATTATAAATGAAAAAAGAACTTTACTTTTTACAATTACATTTAAAAAATATTCACGTTTAATTATATTCTATTTAAATATCACAGAATAATCAAAGTAATTCTACTTAAATACTATTCATGGAATATAAGTAGAACTATTTTAATTATTCTGTGATTTTTATATATTCATGGAACATAAGTGGAACTACTTTGATTATTCTGATGTTTAAATACTATTCATAGAACATGAGTGGAACTACTTTGATTATTCTGATGTTTAAATACTATTCATAGAAAAGTTAAATACTATTCATAAGTGGAATTACTTTGATTATTTTGTGACGTTTAATAGAACACAACTGAACATGAGTATTTTTTAAATATAAAAGATCAATTTCTTTTTTTCATTTACAAAGTAATCAATATATTCTATGGATAGTACTTACGTGATTCTTGTGCAATTAATATCAAATTTTGTCACGTCCATCCCGTTTATTTTTGTTAATTGTTCACCCGTTCTCCAATTCCAGAGTAACAAGCAAAAATCAGGGTAAGTCCCTTGACCAATCAGATACTCAGTACCAGCAAACGCGCAGCACAAGTAGCCAATCTTTTCCTCGCTTCCGGTGCACTGACTAATCCTTCGCATCGTGGGATAAGCGAACACCGAGATCCTTGGATTGCATTTCCTCTCGACCACGGAGAAAATCGATGCCACCTGCCGATGTATCGCACGACACGTTTTCATTCCTTTGTTTATTCATACCAAAGCGAGACGAAAGCGACTCACCGGAAGTCCAGCGAGGCAACACGCACCGTCTCCTCTCTCACCGCCGTCGAATCGCTCCACTCGTGTTTCTTTGCATCCAAATTCATGGAAACGGATATAGATACCGGAGGCCATCGCGATCGTGTCCTTACCGACCAGGACAAAGTCTCGACACTTTCCAAACTTGATCCATCTAACATAAAAAGACATCACCATAAAAGGAGATCTAATCAAAGAATCAAAACAAAGAAAAGAAAAAGTCGAATATATTATTACTTACGAGGTCTTAATCGTTTCCAACGACATGATTTTGCCAAACAATATGATTATCGATTAATAATCTTCACAAATTAAATTGATATCTATCTAATCTTTATTGTTATTTCGAAAAATACTTTCTCTGGTTGATTATATAACATAATTTTCTTAATTAATCAATCTGACGAGGATGAAGTAACAAATATTAATATTTATACAAATCCCTGGAAAAGAAGTGGTTGGGTGGTGTTCGTTGCCTAGGCGAATCCACCGGGCAACGTCATCGATCACTCGAATTTCCCTTTCCGCGAGTGAAACGCGGTGGCACGCCGCGACCGATTTTCGTGCCGCGTTATTAAGTGTGCCAGTGGATCGTAGGGAACGTAGGAGGTTCGACGACACCGTTATCGTTACTTCGAACGAATGACAATGGAACGACGCCTTTCCACGGGAGCGTATACCGCGTCTCGTTCCATTCTTTCGGATCGGAACAAAGCGGAGTGAACAACCGACACCGTTAATACGACGGAGGTGGCGAATTCGAAGCCGAGGCGAAAACGATCCTCGAATACACAATCCTCGGGCAACTTAAACCGTTACGCCCGCTTAATATGCATTCTTCGTTTCCTCGTCGTTCGAGGGGGAAGCATGGCGGAACTTGGAGCGTTCCCTCGCTCGTCCCAACGTTACCATTCGAAATTCGTTCGCCGCGGGTATCGTTCGATCGAAAGATCGTTCGGCTCGATCTCTCCTCAAAAAAATAAGATAAAAACGCTCGCGCTCGCGCGAGTTGTGCTCGCTCTTCCGACTTGTTCCATTCTTTGTTCGTGCGATGATCGCGCATCGTGCAAGAGATTTCTCCCCCGTCCTTGGACTTCTGTTGCCACTGATCCTTGTCGCGAACGGGCACGAATTCGGGAACGGGACCGTGACACCTGAAAACCAAGTTGACGTTAATCTGTCCAACGTTTCTATTATCAATCACAAGGAGGACAAGATGGAAGCTCGTTCCGACGGAGACTCGTCTATTAATAGGAGCGTTGAAAGAAAAAATGGCGGTCCTTTCAGTTACCGCAGGGACAGTTACCTGGAGGCTTTAAGGCATTCTCGCACCAGCACCGATCCCCGTGAGGGAATCGTCGACGTGGTTGGAACTGGATCAGGATCGTTCCATCGAAGGAAGGAGCAATCGTTGGGGCCGGTTTACACGAAACGTTCCGAGATACCCGCTTCCTCCTCTCGAATCGTTCACGTGGACTCTTTCTCCATGGTGCCAAGCGACTCTTACTCCCTGCCTAGTCGAACGTCCGTCGATTTTAACGCGGTTAAAAATACTTACGGACCGCCCCAACCTTCTTACGGACCACCTTCCTACGGACCACCTTCATCCTCCAACGATTATTCTTCTTACGGGGAGTACGGGGCAAACGGGGGTGGTTACTCGCCGCACCAGCCACAGCAAGGTGAGACACGAGGTATCGTATTAGGCTCGGTTTTCACGTCGAAGTGGATAGAATAGTCTTCGTTCTTTTCGATTTTCCGGACGATGATCGAAAACGTTCCAGCTTACGGAGCGCCGCACGGGATATCCGAGTCGGTGCAACTCTCCCTCCCGTCCGTCGACTTCTCGTGGCCGTTCGCGCTCAAGTTGAACGCCTTCACCCTGGCCAAGATCCTTCTCAAGCTGGTCATCTTTAAGATGATCGTCAAGTTCATCGCTGTTATCTGTCTGTTGCTCTTCATTCCGAAACTCGAGATCAAGAAAGGTGACAAGGGGAACAATATGCAGAACAACGACAATGAGGACGAAGGACGTCGGTTTCTGAACGGTATTATTTTATTGTATACCTGTTTTTAGTTTTTTCTTTTTTTTAGATCTAATATGGCAATTTTTAATCTTTTCAATCGTTATGGTAATATGTTAAAGTGCTTATTAAAATTCTAAGGCGCAGCTGATGCAAAGTTGTAGTTGGTAGTGTTTTGGGTCATCTTTTGGATTTGTAGTTCTTAATTAGATTCTCCAAGTTTTGAATAAAACTTGTAAAGAAATTTTTTTGAGTCGAGATAGTAGGGTTGAGAAAGTATGTATTCTTAAGAATTATTTTCTGATGCAAAGTTGCAGAAGCCTTTGTATTTTTAATTAAATCCTTAAAGAAATCTTTTTGACTTGAGATAGTAGTTGAGAAATTCTTATATGTATTCTTAAGAATTATTTTCTGATGCAAAGTTGCAGAAGCCTTTGTACTTTTAATTAAATCCTTAAAGAAATCTTTTTGACTTGAGATGCTGAAAAATATGTATTCTTAAGGATTACTTTCTGATGCAAAGTTATAGTTCTTGAATTTTTTAATTAATTTCTTAAAGTTTTAAGTAGAATTTGTAAAGGAATATTTTTGAATCAAGATGGTAGCAAAAATATTTTTAAGAATTACTTTTTGATGCAAAGTTACAAAAGCACTTGGTTTTTTGAATTAATTTTTTAAACTTTTAAGTAGAATTTGTAAAAAAATATTTTTGACTTGAGATAGTTGCAAAAATATGTATTTTTAAATTATTTTCTGATGCAAAGTTTCTTGGATTTTTTAATTAATTTCCTAAAGTTTTAAATAGAATTTGTAAAGGAATATTTTTGAATCAAGATGGTAGCAAAAATATGTATTTTTAAGAATTACTTTCTGATTCAAAGTTCCAGAAGTATCAGCACTTGGTTTTTTGAATTAATTTTTTAAAGTTTTAAGTAGAATATGTAAAGAAATATTTTTGAATCAAGATGATTGAAAAAATATTTATTCTTAAGAATTACTTTCTGATACAAAGTTGCAGAAGTATCAATTCTTGGATTTTTAAATTAAATTCTTAAAGTTTTAAGTAGAATTTATAAGGAAATCTTTTTAAACTCGAGATGCTAATTGCGAAAGTGCATATTTTAGAGAATTATTTTTACACTTTTAGCAAACTCGATAGTGTGGGACAGATTGAATCGCTTAACCTTGGTTGTGCACGACGCGATGAAGCAATACGGAGTCGATATGGATAAACCACGATCGAGCTCAGATAAAGAATGCTCGACGCTTCAGTGCCAAATACGAAGAGCCTTCGAGGAACACGATGAATCCTGGCCGGATTACGAACAACTGTTGCAAAACTATATCATGGAGGAAACTCGGCTCATACAAGAGAAGTCTTAACCTGCAATCGCAATTTCGTTTCTGGAAAAATATTTTTTCTCGATCCGATCATGAATTCGGTCGTCGATCGATTCTTAAGGATCCTACAAAGATCAACTCGAGATATTAGCAATGGTAATGAATTCACTTCACTTACGAATATTCTAAAAATTCGTAGGCACATTCGTTGTGCATCCTCTCTCGTAAGAAAATTTATCACAACAAAAATTTTAATCCCATTCCTCAATTTTTAATAACGATTAATTTCTCGTTTAAACGATCCATTCGTTAATTAATATTCTCGACCAGTGATCAAGTATCTTGAATTCTCTGCGAATATTTCTCGTTGATCTTTTTACGGGATCCTTTATCGCGTATTTATCCGTTACCCGGGTAAACAATAATATTTACAATGTATACACGCTTGCCGTCCAAATAAAGACGTTCAGCCGTCTCCAGCCCAATACACAAAGCCTTGCCTTTCGCTTCTTTCCACTTTGCGTTTCGTTCCATTTCCAACGAAATCGCAACACTTAGCAATTCCGCTTGGCGAAGAGTGCGGAGGCGCGACCAATTTCGAAGATTGCCGCTACGTGATCCTCTGTTATTATTCTCGAGTTTTCCGGACCGGAGGACACGGTGGGGATGTGTTGTGTTCGTTTATAAACGGTGCTGCTACAGCCGGCAATGTTTCAGTCGTTTTTTGCCTCGACGGGTGAGTATAGTTTCGCCTTCGTCGTTCCCAGTCCCGCGCGCACAGTCTGCTCGCTTCCTTTCACCTGCGTGAATCATGAAGTCGATCGTTTTACTAGGTAAGTAAACAGAAAGAAGAAACGTATACATACGTATGTGGATATATAGATATATATACATATATACATACATGTTATTTTTCGTGCCGCGTGACATTCGTCGGTGACTAAGCGAGCAAAAAAGGAAGTCGATCACGTTTTAACGAGGAACGAATTAAGGTCTTTCGAGAAGGCGCGTGACTTTGACTACGCGGTGGAGGAAAAGGAAGTCGATCACGTTTGTTAACGAGGATCGAATTAAGGTCACGCGTGAAAACGTGTCGCGACAATTTTTGCTCCTTCGTTTTCCTCGATCAATTACCGAGGAGGAGGGGGAAATAGAGAGAGAGAGAGAGAGAACACGTGCCATGCGTAATGTACAATTCGTGGCGCATGTGTTTGGAGGATTCCAAATGTCGAAACGTATACGAAAAAAGATTTTGATATACAAAAGGACGCGACCTATTTATCGAGTTACTGCCAATTCAATTCGTATTCACTCTGTCTTCTCTTTATCTGAATATATATATATATATATATACACATAAACTTAAATCGTTCCATTTGAAAGTGACACGACGAAGATGAAGTTTAATTCTTCTTTTGAAATTCTTCGAAAACGTGGCACTGTTTCCTGTTTTTTCCTCCTTCTTCAATTGAATAATCGCATATACATCTCTATTTCCATTCAGCGTTGGTCGTCGCGTGCGCCCTCGTGTTCGCCGAGACGGCGAGCACCTCCTCTTCGACGAAACCGGTCAAAGAGCCCAAGGAGATCAAGGAGGCCGCGACCGCTTCGAAGGACGTGAAGGCCGCCAAAGAGGCGGCGAAGAAGAAGAAGGACTGCGTCCGTGAATGCGGCACGGCTTACGATCCGATTTGCGCCCACGATCCCAACGACGCCACCTCCAAGCCGAGAACGTTCGGCACCGAGTGCGCTCTCAACGTTCACAACTGCGAGATGGGGACAAGTGAGTGTGCGAGTTACCTTCGATAGAAACGTGTATATTTTCCTTTCTTAAACCTTTTTTTTTTTTTTACAGAATTGGTGGTGAAGAGCAAGGGCGAGTGTCCAGGATCGG
>NW_006263331.1:299003-307854 GCF_000469605.1 Apis dorsata
TGAGGCTCTCTTGAATGGCAACGAAGGATCACGGCAGCTTCTTCATGATCGAGGAAAAACAATGCTTGAGCAATCTTATGTAACGACGGGCTTGTGATTTTTTTTTTTTAGCTTTAGATTTTAGCGAGTGTGAAAATAAAAGAAGTGAAGAGAAGTAGCGCGATTGATTCACTTGATGATCTAATCTTTTCTTCGTCATTCCGTAATCTTTTATTTGAACAGGATTTTTCTCTTTTCTTAACCACCAATGACCCTGAAAAAAGAAAAAAAGAATTATCATAAATTGAACAAATGAGAATTTGTTATAACGAGAAAAAATACGAATTAAAATTCGTGGTGAAGAGATGATACGCATCGAGGTACGATTTTTTTTCTTTTAAGAGAGAACGTTGATTCGAGTTTTTAAGAGAAGCGTCACGGGGGGGTCGGGTAAACAGCGATTTACGATAAGTGGTAGATGGACGATTACACGACCGCGTGGATGCTCGTCCATTGTTTGCCAATCTCGTAGCGTTACGCCAAAAGCTGCAACCATGAATTAACGAGCACATAGACCGGAAGAGCGTGCGAGGAATGAGGCGAAATATAAAGAGAGAAGGGCGAGAAGATCGATCAAACGATCGCGCGAGAGAGACTCGCTCTTAGAGAGACTCTCGAGAGATCGAGAATCGTCGTGTCCTTCGAGGAAGAAAAGAATTTTTTTTCCGTGCGAAAGGATGAGTCGCCTCTCGCGTTCGATCGTTCGATCGTTCCTCGTGTTTACGTCCATCGTTTTCATTACGTCTCTCGAAGCGAATCCCGGGTCGAATTTCGAGCAATCGGTGGCAATGGGTGCAAGGTCGGAACCGATAACGAAAGGAGAGAACGTTTCGATTGCGACGAATAGTAACGTCGTCATGGCTACGATTCTCGAGGAGTTCGAGAGTCGTTTATCTCGCCTGGAGAGAAGACTCAGAGCGATCGAGCAACCCGGTAAGCGTGGCCATTTTTTTTTTTTTTTTTTTTTTTTTTTTTACCTCCTCTCATCGACCAGTTCTTCTTTCTTGAATCGTTGAATCAGCTACGGGAATGTCATGCGAATGGTTCATTCAGTTTGGCAGACGAGCTCCGCCGAGGGAGACTGGGAGATTTGCGCTGAAGGGCCGTGTAGATGTCAACCGGAAATAAAATTGGTGTCTTGTTGGAGACAGGATCTGTTGGATCTTCCTGCGGCGCAGCTAGTTCCTCGGGACGTGTTGAAATTGTAAGCCCTCCCTTCCATCCCTCTCCTCTTATTCTTCCTTCTTGTCGCTAACGAAAAGAAAACAAAAGAATCTGATTAGAATCGAGAGAAACCGTTGCTTTCAGGGATTTGGCTGGTAATCGACTGACAACGCTTCACAGGGATACCTTTTTGGACATGACACGGTTGAATCATCTGTGAGTAAAAAAAAAGAAGGGGAAAAAAAAAGGAATCGCAGAGCCGGTTTTACGGTTTCGCAAACGGTAGCGCTCGAGAGAATTTCTTGATGATCGTTCGTTTCAGAGATCTAAGCGACAACTCGATAGAGCATCTTCCGTTAAACTTGTTTTTCTCGTTGCACGCTGTTGCGCGCATCAGATTGAGCAAAAATTTACTCGGAGAATTGCATCGATCTCAATTCTTCAACACACGAAATCTTCGTATTCTGTGAGTGATCAAATCGATCTTTTTTTTGATTAGCATAAAAAACAAACGAGTCGAGAAAGAATCGAGAAAATTTATTTGATCATATCTATTGTTTTTTTCTTTCTTTCTTTCTTTTGATTTCTGATATTTTTTTTTTTTTTTTTACCTTTTTCTAATTAATTAAATCTTCTTCTGATGCGATGCAGAGATGCGTCTTCCAATAAGTTGCGAAATCTACCAGAGAGCCTCTTCTTGAGCACAACGTTGCTAGTATTGCTCGACCTTTCCTGTAATCGAATATCGAGCTTTTTACCGGGAATATTCCACGGGTTGACCATGCTGGAAGAGCTATTGCTTGGAAAAAATCGACTGTCGGTTCTACCTGTTGACCTGTTTAAAGACTTGACAAATCTCAAATATCTTGGTTTGGAGGAAAATCGACTGAGGGAATTACCCGATGAATTATTTCGGATGCAAACGTCACTTCGCGAGTTGAACTTCAGAAGTAATCAATTGTCGGAGATATCTGCGAGATTACTGGCGCCTCTCGAACAACTAAACTCTCTTGAAATGTCCAATAACAAGATAGCTCGAGTAAATATCGGATACGTGCGAAATGTGTACGAAAAATTCATAGAATACTTTTTGTTTTCTTTATATTAAGAAAATTGCAGTAATTTTATCTTAGATTAATTAGTATACAAATTTTATGATCACATCAATTATAGTTTACGTGTAATAATAGTTTGAATAGTCGTTTAATTCTTAACTACAATTAGTTGTCATTTTTTGGAAGAACAATGAATTAAAATAATTATTAAATTAGAAAAAATCCAAAAAATTCTTTTAATTTGATATTAATTTTCAAAAAATCGTGAAACATTTTGTATCTTATTTTAGTATAGTGAGATTATATATCGCATTAGAAACATAACCTGCCAAATCATTGGCAGGATTGTAGCAGGATCAAAATGGTGTATATTCGCATCTAATCGTGTAGGCCTAATAATAGAAAACAATTATTATTTGCAAAGTCTAGTAAAAATTACTATAATATTGCCAATATCGGAAAACAGAAAAACATTCTACATAATTTTCCGTCCACATCTCTTATTCATACATATGTATATCGTTCATTGATCTTTTTGCTTTTTTTCTTTTCGTTCGTTGATACATACGTATCGCATTACATCATAGATCAATCCGACTGCGTTTCAAGGTTTGATAGCGTTAAAGGAACTTCAACTGGGACACAATCGTTTAAGAAACTTGACGCCTGGACTGTTTTCAATGTCTACCAGTTTGGAAAGACTGGTATTATACGCAAATGGAATAGAGAATTTATTGCGCGGCACGTTCCAAGGCTTATCTAATTTGACATCTCTTTTTCTACACTCGAATCACTTGAGAATTATGCATCCCGAACTATTCCAAGATACACCGAATCTGCGAAAACTGTGAGTAAGATTAAACAATTGGTAAGTAAGAAATAATTAATAATCAGGAAAGTGGAATAATTAATAATTGTCAGCAGGCAGCTAGAATCGAATTATTTGTCGTCGTTGCCGCCTCGAATTTTAGATGCCGTAGAATTAATCGAACAACTTCGTCTCGCTAGAAACCCATGGCACTGCGATTGTGCTGCCTCCTATCTAGCTACATGGTTGCAAAGAATGTACCTAACGCGGGTAAATGACACAAACTCGTCCGAGAATTTGGGCATTTGGGAATTTGGTGCAGGAGCAGTTTGTAGAGGTCCCGGTACTCTCGGTGGCAGACTGTTGCTTCGTTTAACGTTTCACGAACTCTGTGAAGGACAATGGGCTTCAATGAAGGGTTTGGTTCCTCGACTTCCGATAGATCTCATCAGTGGTCGAAACGTCGTTTCTACTGATAATCCTTTCTCGCGAAACGAGTCCGTTTTAACGCCTAACCTCTCTCGTTCCACCATTCCTTCACAAAGATAACGTCTCGATATATTTTTTTCTATACATTCGCCGTTATCAGAAATTAAACTTTTATATTCGAGTTTAATATAGGAATAATCCCTTCTCATATCCTTAGTATTTTTTTTTTATTTTTGTTATCATAACACTTGTTACTCCTACATACTTGTGTACTCTATCATACGATTTTATCGACCGTATCTCGTATTGCATTTCTACGACTCATCGACCCATTTGACCGTATTCGTCTGACTGATTGCGCGACGCGAAAATTTCCGGTCGATATCTCGTCTATCACAAATACGCGGTCAACATTGGTATCGCGTGTTATGCTTGCAATGATTTCGATCTTCCGCGTCCAGCAAGTGGCTGATCAAATAAACAACAACGAATGGAAGAACGAAAATTAAAGCGTGGGGGGAATGGCGTTGTCTCGATATCGTTGATCTAACCAAGAGTAAGGATTTAGTTTACGACACGCAATGGACGCTTCGTCATCTACGAAGGCAACGATCGAGCTGTTCAAACAATTGCTCGAAATTCTCGAGGAAGAAAATGCGTTCGATCGTACGGGCAACGAACCACTCGTACGATTTGTTCATCCGGATGAATTGCAAGTGAGTTATGATTTAATTCCATACTTTACGAGCATTTATTCGTTCATTTCGAACATTTATTCATTACTTTTCGTTTTGCAGGAACGTTTACCAATTAAACTGACCGAGGAACCAGCTGATAAAAATGAAATCGAAAATGCGATCCGACAAACGATTCGATACTCCGTCAAAACGTACAGTCCACACTTTCATAATCAACTCTACGCTGGCGTTGACGAATATGGCCTAGTTGGATCTTGGTTGACGGATATGTTTAATACAAGCCAGTAAGTTTTCTTTGATATGCTTTTTCTTTATAAAAAAAGAGAAGAAACGATACGATACACATTTAATTCATATCGTTAGATACACGTACGAGGTAGCTCCTGTATTTACTTTGATGGAACGACAAGTGATAGAAAAAACTTTGGAATTGATCGGATATCCGTCCATGCCGGACGGAGATGGAATTCTTTGTCCTGGCGGTAGTATCTCTAACATGTATGGTATGGTGCTAGCTAGATATAAAATGATTCCTGATGTGAAGAAGAAAGGTCTCGCTGGACTTCCACCGCTCGTTTGTTTTACCAGCGAGGCTGGCCATTATTCAATCTCGAAAGGAGCTCATTGGTTAGGTTTAGGAACTGATCATGTTTACAAGGTAAAAAAAAAGCATTAATTTTTATCAACATTTGTTTTGCATTTTCATCTGTTAATAAAAGTTATTCGCATAGATAAAGTGCGACGAATTGGGACGTATGCGACCGGACGAGTTGAAAGCTGCCATAGCGGAAGCCAGAAGACAAGGTCACTTACCATTCTTCGTGAATGCCACCTGCGGCACTACAGTTCTCGGGTCTTTTGATCCATTGCCGGATATCGCAGCTATCTGTCGTGAGGAAAATTTATGGTTACATGTTGACGTTCGTACAAATATGATAATACAAAGACAATAAAAGATTTTCAATTATAATTCAATTTTCTTCATTATAGGCATGTCTCGGTGGCACGTTATTGTTTTCGGAAAAGTATCGAAATAGATTAAAAGGAATCGAACTGTACGTAGTAATTCTATTTTACAGATTCATTATTTTAAATCTTCATATATTCTAATAATTGGTTTTTTTGATATAGATCCAACTCCGTGGCGTGGAATCCTCACAAGACACTTGGTGCTCCATTGCAATGCTCATTGTTTCTGGTCAAGGGTAAAAATATTTTACACGAGACAAATTGCGCGGGAGCAAAGTATCTGTTTCAACAAGACAAACATTATGATGTATCTTGGGACACGGGTGACAAAAGTTTGCAATGTGGAAGAAAGGTGATGATTTTATGAAGTTAGTTGATAAATTTAAAGCAAAGGTTTTCGTTTTCTCGATATGACAACAATCCTTTTTGTCGTAGGTCGATGGAGCCAAGTTTTGGCTGATGTGGAAAGCACGTGGGACCAAAGGGCTTCGCGAATCCGTGGAACTTGCTATATCAGCTGTTGAATACTTTATCGATCGAATTCGAAATCGTAGCGGATTTCGCTTGGTACTTCCTCAATACGAAGGTTGTAACGTTTGTTTTTGGTAAGTTATTTTTTCTTTTACATCGATACGGTGTTCTATTGCTTTTGTAACTACAATTGCTCTTTGTTTCGATTCGTAATAGGTATATACCACCGAGCATGCGAGATCAACCAGAAACTGAAGAATGGTGGGACAAATTATACGAGATTGCACCTAAAATTAAGGAACGTATGATGATGAATGGAACGCTAATGATCGGATATATGCCACTATCCTTTAAAAAAATTGGAAACTTTTTCCGTATGGTGATCAACTGTCAACCACCACCGAGTAAAGCTTCAATGGATTACGTAATCAACAAGATCGAAGAATTGGCCATTGATTTGTAAACATTAATTTGGATTAACGTCTACACGCTCTCACCGAGTAAATAAGAAAGAAAGATCAGGAGAAAATGAATTCGCCCGGGTAATTTATTATTTCGAGCTCATCTCGTTTTTCCTTTTATTATAATCGCGTGATACTATGCCACGGCAAGTGAAGCGTTTATAAAATTCGTCGACTCGAAATAATTCGAATCAAATTCCCGGCTAAATCGAGTCTTAAAAGCTTGGTCATCTTTTTTTTTTACGCGCGTATAAACATTTTTATCTTCCTACTCTCTTTCATTTTCGATTATTACTTCTTTTCGCGCATAACTTGACACATAACCGCGACTCAATGTGAGCCAATAATAAAAAATGCGCAAATCACACACGCTCTATATTTGCATGAATGCACATACGCACAATTATGAATTCACACATCTCTCATTCACATCTTGATCGCATTTAAATGCACACACATGTAATAGGTACAATTCGATACGTTACACGCCCGTTCTTTATCGTTCGTCTTTAACGATATTGTGAAATGATGCAAGCGTTCGTCGTAACGATGGCACTGAATCATATGACGAAGACGTGTTCGTGTCTGTCACAAAATAAAAAAACTGTATACATGATAAATATCATCACTTGATTTCAAGTAAAGGCGATTTAAGTGCATTGCGCCTTTGTCCCTGGTCCGTTTAGTCTTCGGTTAAATTGATATTCAAGCACGCGCCAAATAGATAATCATTTATTATTTAAAAAGCGCCGTGCTTGCTTCACGCCTTCATGGCGATATTTCTTCATAGATATTAATCTCGCGTGCAGTTTACTCGAAACGCGGAAATCATTAGATGACGAAATAAATTTATACATTTCTTCATGCGTATTGCACATTGATCGACGTTCAATAGTACTTGTCTTGATCCGGATCGACTCGAATATGTTGCTGCCCATGACTGTTGCGCTTCAATGTAGCAGACTCGTAATCAAGACTCTTTGGATATAATTTAGGACTTCCAAGAGTATTCACATTTGGATTATTCTTTCCACGAAGAGTTCCGTTACCGTTTGTACTACCAGAGAAGCTAGGTTGTCGCTTGGTGTTTACCTATATCGAGCAGAGATCTCTGGTTTTATTCCAAAATGTATATATTATTCTTATTATCATTATTCGCGAATAAATAAATAACTTTACCTCCTTCATAGGAACCGTAACGTAGGAATTTTGTTTGCTGATATAATGAGGACTGCCTGGAATTCGTTGCTGTCGCCGCTTCAGATAGTAGAAGCTTAGAATTGCGGTCACGGCCAAGCCGACTAGGAAACCGACCACGCAACTGCCCACCACAGCGCCGATCGTTATGCCTGAACGTTCCATCGACCATAAAGCGTTCACTTCTGAAAAATTAATGTACAAATGTAGCATAAATTCTATATCAAAAGAGATTCTATATCAAAAATTCTACAAAATTCTACAACGAAAGAGGAAATCGTATCTCATTCCTGCGCTCACCATTGCCCGAGCAATCTGGTAAACAGTCGCGCGTTTCTCTGCTGGCTCCTTGACACATTCCACTGCCGTGTTGAAGGCATTGTCTCTTTCTATACTGTTGATGATCACTGTCGCAAGGCGTCCAACGCGTCCACGTGTCCCAACCGATCAACGATTCGCAACTGGCCATCTCGCAAGTCTCCCTGACCAAACTCGATCCTTCGCAGCTCTCCGGCCCCAAGCATTCTCTCGTTCTCGAGCGTATCCCCACGCCACACGAAACCGAGCACTCGGACCAGTCAGTCCAACAGGACCACTGCCCTTCCATCGCAATATCCCCGACTGCGCTCGGTCGGCACGAATGCACGTTGCATTGCCTAGTCTGCACGGATAAACCCTCGCATGGCGGTGATTCGCATTGCCTGATCCTGTGCTGAGAACCTCCGCCGCAGAGACGATCGCAAGTCTTCCAAGCGGACCACTCGCCCCATCCGGCCTCTATCGCGAGATCAGTGTACGATTTCTGATTCGCGTTTCTCCTCATACAGGAGCCGTCGTTTCTGCAATACCGTTCCTCCTCTTTGGCCAGTTGAACCCTCACGCTGGACGGGTCATCCGTTTGCGCGCGGCAACTGAATCGAAACCGTTTCTCCACGTAACCTATGCTCGAACTCTGAAAGCTGCCGTTGGCAGCCAGCCACGGTGTCCAACCGGAATATCTTTTCGTCTCGATGCACGGATGAGTGTTGCATTCCTCGGTCTACGATAGAAGAAATAAATAAACACGTCGTTCGAGTATCCTCTATCGTTACTTCGAATAAAACGAATTATTTCTTATCATTACCTGCGTGTCGCATCCGTTGCACTCGACTGTGGTAGACTTTCGTGGCGAGGGATTCTCGCACGTTCTCCTTCGTATTCGTATTCCTGCGGAACACACGATCGAGGATGGATTATTATTAGGGGAGGAGGAAAACCACCGTATCCCGCTTACCGCCGTTGCAGGGCCTGGAGCAAGCGTTCCAACCACCCCAAGGGGACCACTGGCCGAACGATTCGGGTGGCGGTGCCTCGTCTTTCGCCGGGCATGGAGGAAGGTCTATGCAGATATTGTCGTCGTGGTCGTGTCCCACGCAGACTCGCCCGCCGAAAGCCGGGGCTGGATTCGTGCACGTTCGTCGTCGCGTTTTCATCGCGAACCCACATGTTTGCGAGCACGCCGACCAGGCCGACCAGGCTGTCCACTCGCCGTGAACCGTGCAGTTGGTCACTCTGACTCTC
>NW_006263331.1:308158-314837 GCF_000469605.1 Apis dorsata
TCCACCATGCTGGGGAGGCGGGTTGTTGCAATCCCGCGTCTGGCACTGGCAGATATCCGCCGGCTGAGAAATATGAAACGTGAATTTGGAATTTGCGCGAATTTAACTCGAGCTAATCTCTCGACTCACCGCTTCGGCATGCTCGGAATGAAGATGCGAATGGGAGTGCGAGTGCGAGTGTTCCGCGGTGCCGTGTTGACAGGGAGACCACGAGCTCCAGGCACTCCAACCACCGTCCACGGGGTCCGTGAGTACAGGGCACTTGGTCACCTCCTGGTGCCAATGATTGGCGAGGTGATTTTGCTTCGGGGCTGGTGCGCATTTCATCAGATGCTCGTTCCAACCGCAATACGGTTCCTGCGCGTTCAGACAGGATTGACGTGTTCGGTGTCGATGACACTGGGCAGCTGGTATTCTGGAAATTACGAGAAGGTTGGATTCTGGTTCAAATGATTCGTGAAGATTTCGTCGTGCAACGTACCTCAACAAACCGAATTCTGTACCGACGTACAAACTTTGCGTATCTTTTAAGAATTGCAAGGTGATGGGCGTGGAGGGTAGAGGACCCCACACCTCGACGATGCAGGTTTCTTGCGTTCGGGGTAAAACCGAGATTTTCTTGAGCAAGCCGACATCGGTGGCGACGTAGAGCACGGTGACGCTGCGGTGCAGCTTGGTCGGGGTCACGTCGAGGGCGATCAACGTGAATCTCTCGAGCAGAGCGGTGTGCAAGGGCTCGAGGGTGGTGCTTTGAACCGCATCGTCCATCAATTGGTACCTCTGGTTATCTATGATCTGATGAGGGGCGACGTTCGCGAAGGAGCCGCACCGTTGTCGATTGTGATGGGAGACCGGCCTCCTCTCCCACGCGGCGCCGGAATTCTCTTGATGTTTGAAGGGTCCGTTGAAGCTTGCGGTGATCGCGGACATGTTGAACGCGCATATGGCAGAGCCGGCAATACCGTTGCTAAAAATAAACGGGAACTTTAGAGAGATTCTCGAGGCCTTCCTTCTCTTCGCGTCGTGCACGAGAGAGGCAGGAAGAAAAGCAGGAAAGAAAAAAGATAACGGCACTGATTTAGGAATTTCTGCGACTATACATACCGAATCTCTTATTTTTCTTCTTTTTCCTTCACGAGTGAAGCGTTAGATGGAAATATATGGTGAAACGGTACGATACGATGCATAGAGTGTTGATATTACTTACATGGGCGTGGTAAACGTCGCATAAACGATTTTTTCCTCGGGATGATAAACCGCGCCTTGGATTTCGTCGTAGTAGAAAGGAAATTCGCCTGGAAGGGAACAGTTCAATCGTGCCTTGCTGAACGTCGTCCATACCTCTCTCATCATTATTTGTCCACCGCGATCGTTCTTGCACACTCTTGCTATCCTCGAATAAATTTTCTAAAAGAGACCATCTTTTAATATCAAACGTACGCACGTGTACGAGAGAATGTAATGGCCGAACTCGCTTGATCACCTTGCCGCAATTGATGTACTCGACGGCTGATTCGCGAAACAGAAAGTACACGTGGTCCTCGGTTTCGAAACTGCCGACGAACTGAGGATCGTTCAGCCATCTGAGGTCACACATGGAATATCGAAGTCGATAGAAATATCTCTCATTGGAATGAATCTCGTTGGAAAGAGAATCGTTCATTTTTTAAAGAATAAAACTCACCTGGAATCGTACTGATGCGTTCTGAGATTTGGCGAAGCAAGAGTTCTGCAAATGGCTGGATCAGAGCCAGAGAAGTCAGTAGGCGCCCCGGTGAAAAGTCCACCGGTTGGACCTCTTGCCAACAAAGCGGTGACATTCGCGTGTGGCGAATAGGGACTCATCGCAACACCCGACATCTCGCTCGTCACGCTACTGATGTTTTCAATCTAGAAAATATTAACTCGAAGTGACATCTACTGTCGATAATACGTTCGAGGCTCTTAAATATATTCACACGCTCGAGAATTCTTCCATCTCTCGCTCTCTGATTCGCTTACCTCTCTCCACGTGCACCAAGGGCTGAACGCGTACGTGCCGCAAGTGAACAGACTTTTTCCATTGGTAAGCAACACCTTGACATAATTGCGACAATCCTCCACGCTCTGCCCCTTGTTCTGGCAGGTATTGGTCTTGTTTTCCGGCGCTGGCCACGAGGCGTGTTCGAGGGGCGACAACGACGTTAGAGTCAACCGGTACAGATTATCTCTGGAATCGGAATCGTTTACTGCTTTTCGTGTTTACACGCGTGGGACGGAGGACATGTGGAAAATGGCGCGCGCCGCCTTTCGAGCGATCGCGCAATCACGCCGCAGGAAACTAGCATAAACGGCGCCTACGTGGGCGCTACGCCGCGACGAGAACCGACCTGACCAAAAGTGATCGTTAGTCGAGCGAAGCGGCTCCAGCTCGGTCGTCGAGTATGTACGTCGGACGTGTGCCGACATGCTAAAATTTTGAGAAAGGACGCGAGGCGAAAGTACAGAGCGTTAACCCGTTGCAAAAGTAACTAGTTAAGATAAAGTTATTTTGAGTCAGAGATTTTGTAATAGTTGAAATTGAGAATAAAGTTATTGTTCGAAGCATCGTATAACCGCGGATCAACTATTATAGCTATTAACGAATAAATGTTATTCAAGCATTTTAAATAGTGTTACTTAAGTAATTGCTTAAAGTAACTATTTTTAAATTTTTGGCTAGTTACTTTTTTAACGGGCCAACTTTGAACCTCAGCCAACTTTAAAACTATAGTTATCTACGATTATTCGATGCTTTAAATGATAAATTATTGAGATAATTTATCGAGGTAATTTATTCTTAACTTTAAAAATTAAAATTTTCCATATTTCTGATCTCAGAGACGTAACGAGTATCGCTTAGAATCGTACACGTTTAACGAATAGAGCGATATATTCTTAAAGATGAAAATTCTTCGCATAATCTTTAAGCAATATTCAAGTTTGGTACGTTTAAGGAAACTCCTAATCTTATTGCTTTCTTATTATTAAAAACTACGCGTCTTCGTTCAAGTTTTAATCGTTTCGTAAAATTTTCACGTGTTATAGAAACGAATCTCTACACGTATGATTTTAAGTGGCGTACACTGTATGTACGAGCAATCCTATTGAGACAGATTGTTTCCTGTTCGTTAAACGAATAGGATGGATCATTTGCCAACCTCGTTCTCGTCCGACGTAACTTCTGGGCACGACTCGCGTTTGTTCAACGTCTAATGGAGTTCGATGGCCGCGCGCATACACAGAATGAAATTGCGACTCAACTCGAAATGGATCGATTTTTAACCGATCACATGTAATCGTTTAAGGGCTCAGGCTCGATAGAATACAGCACCCTATTCCCTTCCATTGTCTTTCTACGATTCGATACATTTTTCGATAGAATTCAATTGCGAAAATTGTAAAAAATATTCGAATCGATCGAAACACGAATCTGTTAACTTATACAACGGAAGTGCAACAGGATCGCAACGGTGTCGCGTCGCTCGTGCGCATCTATCCCTTGGAGTGATCTCCAATCTATGTCGCTATTCATTTTTTAATTCACTCTACATATTCATGTTTTATAAGAATAAATCTCTCGAAGATACCACCGCTTGTCCTAATTTTTTTTCCAAGCTTTCTTGCTTTCACGTACGTGTAAAAAAGATACACGATTGCAGCTAATTTGAATATCGCGAGATAAAAAAAAAAGGAACACGAGTCTGTACGAGCCAATACCGCGGAATTCGAATCTTGCACAACGGAACTATCATAGGCTCGCAAGGTATCTCCCATATGCATCAGTGGTTTCCAACCGATGGTTTTTAATTTTTTATTTCAACGTAATTGTGCAACGAATCGATCCCCTCGTTCAACCTAACTCAAAGACAACTGCCGCTTAATACTGTTGTGATCCTGTTACTTTTCTAACCTTTCTTTGCTTCGTGTAACGAGATATACGACTGCGAATTAATTTGAATATCGCAAGAAAGAAAAAGGAGGGGAGAAAAAAAGAAGAAGAAGAATTTAAGAGAACACATCGAATTTACATCGAAAGTATAAAGAGCAAAAGTTGGATCCTAGGAAAGAAAACGACCAAGGAGTTGTTACGCAACGAGGCAAGGAAAGCTCGTCTCGCTCCCATATATACCTGTCGCGGTGCGATACGCTCTCGATAAGGTAGTATTCGGTGACGTCACGGTTGTCGAGCACGCGAATCAAACTGGAAGAATGCAAATCGTGGCGCCGTGTCGCGTGCACGCGGCTACTCCCTTTCCCTTCCTCCCCTCCGCCTCTCCAATTCCAATCCCGATATATCATTTTCCGCGTCGACATCGACATCGTTTCCCTTTTTCCATTTTCCATTTTTTTTTTTTTTCTCGATCGACGAAAAGAATTTCCCGCATACGTGGGAAACCTTCTCTTCCATCCATCCATCCATCCATCCGTCCACGGATTTCTCTGTACAACGGGAGTGCAAAACGCTTCTCGTTTTTCTCGCGAAAAACGAGGTTGGAATCTCTTTTTTTTTTTCCCCCTCCCCTCCCCTCCCATCGAAGAAACGAGGCAGCGTACGCGGCGTTCCTCCTAGTTGGCCGGGCGTACGTGGGTCGTGGTTAATAACCAACGTGTTCTATTAATAGAAGGTAACACGAGGGCGTACGCTCCTTTCCACGGCTCGATCCGATCGCGCGTTCTTTTAATCGCGAAAAATCGATCGAGCGCCCGGCCCAGCGTTCCTCCACGATTTCGAGCAGCCGATCGAGCGGACGGAATGCAACCCGCTCGTTCCCGTCATCCGTCTCGTTACACGCTATACTACTTTTATCGCACGGGAGTGTAAACAACGGGAGTGCATTCCACCCGTCCGGGATCGAAAAATCGATCCAACTTATTTAACAGAACAGGTCGAGGGAAACGTGCTATTCTCGTCGTGCTGTTGTTATGTACATATATTTCTTGGCTATAAATATACAGTAGTTCCAAGATAATTAATTTTCGATCGAAGACGAAGAAATAATTTAAATAGAAGAAACAGTAAAAGTAAAATTTGATTTTTTTATCTCGAAGTTTCTGTCAAATTTTGTTGCATAAAAAAAAAAAAAAAGGAAAATAACTGATTTTAATTGTTGGTTGGTTTATACGTACCGAGCACCGACGACGACCTGTTGTCTAGCCACGTCGAACAGCAATTGGGAATACGACGTGACTCCCTCTTGCTGGAACAGGCTGGTGTTCGCCAAATCTGAAACAATGGGTGAAGAGAGAGGGAGGTGAATTTAGAGATATTCGATAACGAGATATTCGTTAAGAAATCGAATTTCGAGGAATTTCATTCGAGCTTGTTCTTGCCCTTTTTTCTTCTCGTTGTGTGTCGCGATTTCCGAGAAGAGGAGGATGTAAAGAGGAGCCGTTTTTCGCTTCCGGACAAACTAGTTTAGCAAGCTGGCCGCCTCGAGAAGCTGAATCGTTTCTTCTTTCTAGGATCTTCTACTTTTTCTCGCGTTCTTGGTGACGCGGGACGTGGATCGTAGATCATCGATCTTGGAGAAAAATATGGCAGTTGTGAAAAGCCGTGGCCGTTCGTCCCTTTACTCGCCCCGCATTCCTCGATCCGATTCGCGGAACTCGGGAGCAAGGATCATCGATTATACATCGGCAAAGTTGAATAAACTTTTACTTTTTCTTCGATTAATTAAAAGGATCGATTTAAAAATGGAAGAATCCGAAGAATCATTTGAAATCAACCTACGTATCATCCCTGAAGAAATTTAACGTCGATTATTTTTCTTCGATCTGCTGATATTCTGCTGGACGAAACTCCATCACGGATCATTATATTATATACATTTAAATATCCAATAATAATTGACTCGATCCTTTTTTCTTTTGAAAGATCTAAACAAGGATCGTGTATTATTTTTTAATTTTTTTTTAAATATTTTTTGAAAGATCCAAGCAAGGATGGATCGTGTACCATTTTCCAATTTTTTTTTTAAATATTTTTTGAAAGATCCAAGCAAGGATCATTCATCGTGCACCATCATTTTTCAATTTTCTTTTCAGCATTTTTTAAAGGATCCAAACAAAGATCGATACCATCATTTTTTAACTTTCTTCTTAATATTTTTATTAAAAGATTCAAGAAAAGATCATCAATAGCAAAAAAATCCGACAATAACAAAAATTTGGCTCTTTCTTTCCATCTTTTGAAAGATCTAGAAGAATCATTTCTCAATTTTCTTCTAAGCATTTTTTTGAAAGATCCAAGAAAAAGTGATCTGTAACAAAAATTTGGCTCGAATCGTTGAATCCACTTTCTTCGCATCTTTTACCCCCGAGACAAGGAAAGACCGAAGCAGGGATCGTGTATCGAAAAATAATGGAGAGTCGCGAAAATTCTACTTTCATCGTGTCAGCGTCGGGCTGAAAAAGAGGCGCGTACGCGCGCGCGAGTTTCACCCGTTTTACCTCGCTCTCTCTTTCCTGTTCCCCGTTTACTTCTGCTAATCCTCGTCTTCGTCTTATTGTTTTTCAGCCGGTTTGCCGACGCAGCGAAACGATTCCGCAAAGGTAGCCCTCCGCGCCTCCGGTTCGTCGTACCTCTCGCGTTTCCACGTATCCAGCCACGCGTTTGCCTGTGTCGCGCGTGCCTGCCACTCACACAACCGCGTCGCGC
>NW_006263331.1:314901-316986 GCF_000469605.1 Apis dorsata
TGTAACTGCGTACGTGCGCTTATAAGTAGATACGTGTGGGACGAACGGGCCCCAGTTAGCATAACCTGATCTCGAAGGCCTCTCTCGGGTATCCTCCCTTCACTCTCTTGCCTTTTCTTTTTCCTTCCCTTTTCCTCTCTCTCCTTTTCCTGCATCGATCGATGTACCACCTCTTCTACTCTTTCTCTTTCTTTCTCTTTCTTTCTTACTCCCCGTTTATCCGTATATATACACACGTGTGTGTGTATCTCCCTAAGGGAGAGATGGGGACGAGCAAAAAACGAATGGACAATAATAGTAAAACGAAACGTTACGACGTAGGAGGACGTTTAGAGGACGCCACGGATGCGTAATTTCGCGACCTCGTGCGGGAGAAAGGAAAAACTAAGATCCGTATTCTAATTAAGGTTAAGGATAATCTTCGCGTTGTTTGTAAATGGTTCCTCGTCTCTTCTAGTGGATTGTTCAAGTTAAGCTCGATTACGTTGGATTTAGTTTTAAACTTATACTAGATTTACCGAGTAATGGTCGATTTAAGTTAAACGAATATAATCTGTGATAAGGAGGAGGAATAATGAGTATGAAAGAACGCGTAACGTGGAGGGAAGAAGAAAGGTTAAATTCTTGAAAATCAGGAGCAGGATCGGAAGCAAGAAACAGCGAAAATACGCGCGCGTGGCGACGCGTGCCACGCTCCACGCCTACGCGACAAGCGTGGCCGAGTCTCGAAACGGAGACTCCATAGACTCGAGTGATTCGAGGCGAAACTTTCGACGACTCTCTCCCAGCTGGCCGTGTTTCCACCGCGCTTACGATGATCCCATTTTTCTTTTCCTCCTCTTTCGTATATATCCATCCTTCTTTCGCCAGAGACAGAGACAGAGTTAACAAGGATCGAGGATTTTCTTGTCTCGGTTCCTCCTCGACGTCTCCGCGTTTTTTCTCATCGCGATAGCTCGACAAATCGATCGCGAGCCGAGATCCTTTTCGAAGGAATTTTTCTTTTTCTCTCCTTCTTTCGATTTTCATCGAGAGTGGCGATTTTTTTTTTCTTTTTTCGCTTTTCAACATTCTTCATTTTTTTTCCTCTCATCGATGCGAGACAAAGATCAACAAGACATAAATCAACAAATTGGATGGAGAGCGAAGGAAAATCGAACGATCGAATTTGTTATCTTCTTTTTCTCACCGACGCAAGACGAAGATAGATAAATTATGAGCAGAGACGTTTTTTTCTTTCGCTCTTTCTCTATTACGTAACTATCTTTCTCTCCTCGTTAATGTAAGACAAATGGATATGTCGATCTCGGGCAAAGACAGACCATTGAATTTTTGTTTCACTCGTTCACCAACGCGAGACAAAGACGAATCAATCAATCGTGAATAGAGACACATTTCTTTTCCTTCTTCTGTCACCGGCGCGAGACAAAGATAAATAAATCGATTACGAGCAGAGACATTTTAAACGTTCGATTTTTTTTCTTTCTCTACTACACATCTTTCTCTCAGTATAAGAGAAATATTGATCGAATTTTTCTTCCGCTTTTTCTCCGTTATACATCCATCCTTCTCTCCTCATCGACGTAAGAGACATCCGCAAATCGATCGCAGTGCAGATATACTTCACACGATCAAAATTTTTTTTTCTTTCCGTCCTTGTCGACGCGAGATAAAGATAGATAGATAAATCCATCACGTGCAGACTATCAATATTTTTCTCTTTTCCCATTTACACGTAAACTTCAACGTAAGACAAATATAGACGTATCGATCGAATTTTTCTTTCTCTTTCTCCTCATTCTCGCATAAGACAAAAATGGACGAATAATGAATCGCAAGGCGTATCGATCGAAACCGCCACGCGACCGACGCGTCTCCACGCCCACGCGTCGATCGATCGCGAATAATCACGATCCTCTCCTTCATTCTCCTCCACCCGAGAAACATCCACAAGTTTCTCCGCGGAATCGAGGAAAAAGATAAGAGAGTAACCGCGCTGTTTAGCAATAGAAGCTCGTACGTACGTGCGGAAAGGCACGATCGCTCGCGAATCTCTCTCCTCTTATCGATATATATATATATATA
>NW_006263331.1:317576-320396 GCF_000469605.1 Apis dorsata
AAAAGTAGAAATGATGGACGAGCGGGAAAGCTGCGTGTCCCTAAGGTGGACGAGAGAGGTTGCCTGTCGCGGTTCGAGATGCGGTCAGGGAGGAAAGACTCGGTTTAAACCGCGACTCGGAAGGGTCGACGACCTCGTCCACGTCCCCGTACCGGCTACCTCTTCGAGTTTATCGTCGCTCGACCGCCGACAGATCTCTGTCCTTTTGATCGATATATATATATACATATATATATTTATCGGTTGACGAAATATCGATCGATCGAAAACAAATCGATTTGCCGAATGTATATTTTCATAAGTAGAAAGTGATCACGAAAATTTGAAAGGTCAATTATTTTGCCATATTTTGCGACGAGGGATTTAAATAGGCAAAAAGAAACGATGGTAAACGATGGCTATTTTAAAACGTTATGTCCCAAGGATATTTAATGGGAGATAAATGAGTCGAGGTTATGGAAACGACAAGTGGATAGTTATAGGGAAAATTTTTTTGGTTAAAGCGATTGATGGCTCGAAAGTATCCACATTTTAAAGGAAAAAGAATCCATTTAGAGTAGATTTAGAAAATTACTTTCGATATGTATCTACTTTTTACTATGAAATGCTTCTATTTCGCTTAGATTTGTTTCCAGCTTTAAAACGATTTTAAAAGGAAAAGAATCCATTTAGAATAGATTTAGAAAATATCGACTATTATACGATACATATATCTACTACGAAGCGCAGTATTTCCAGCTTAGATTTGTTTTAAAAGAATCCATTTAGAATATATTTAGAAAATATCGACACTCTCGATTTATATCTACTTTTTACCACGAAGCGTTGGACTTGTATTCCAATTTCAGAAACGGACAATGCATCCACGTTTAGCTGATATATGATAGAGGCTAAATTAAACCCGTCCCTCGTGTATTTAATATTCCATTCCTATCCACGGGTCCTCGGGCAATTGTCTATGGGTCTCGGGCAAGCACGGTACTCTCTCCACCCGTAAAAAGGTCCATCCCTCGCTTGTCCCGACGACGACAACGACCCGATGTGTCTCTCCTTTTGCGCGCTCTTTGTCTTCGAACGTCCGTGTCACGGTGACAGCTCGCTTTCTCGTCTATGAATAGATAGCCGGATAAAGGAGGACGCGTCGTCCACAGACCCACGTGGTCGCGATTCGCGCACGCCTCTGCCCCGTAAATACGATATTCCATCATCGAGATCGACGAAGAAACGACGAAGAGAGAGAGAGAGAGAAAAAAAAAAGAAAAAAGAGGCAAAGAAATTTAAAAAAAAATTCGAGAAAAAAGATGTATCGGGGAAAAAAAAACCCAGAATCAGAATTCAAATGTATTTCCGGCGAATCCCCTATAGCTTCCTCCTATCCTCCTCACCGACGATAATAAAATATCTCGGCCGACGTTGCGGTGGTCTCCACTAGGGTAAACTTTTTTAACGTCAAGGTGGTCCCGAAACTCTCCAAAAAGGACACGTAAAGCTTTTCCACGAATGTATTAATATCGCGGACGGACAATTTTTAGATCTCTCTCTCGCTCTCTTCCAAAGTTTCGTTATTCCACCGTATCGCTTCACTGGCAATCGAGTGATCGATCGTCCGGTAGACTGAGCTCGGTCGATCGAAGGAAAGAGGAGATCGATATATATATATATATATCGTAAGTATGTACAACCGGTGACATCCGTCGCGAATAAGGCCAACGAAGAAGTGCATGTACCGAACTTACCGTATTCGTTCGAACACGCGTATCTACACACGGTACTTGGAACGGTATCGAATCGTTTCAAACGTCTCTCGTTTGAGACACGTAAATATGTGCGTATATATATGTATATACATATATATATATATACGTGATATCGAAACGACATACCTTCTCGAGTTCCATTTCTTTTTCTTTTTTTTTCTTTTTTCTCCTTGTTTGCTCGCACGGCAGAGATAACCCGTGATAGATAAATATAAACGTAGGTGGTACGTTTTAATCGTCGCGTAAAGGAGAGATATATACGTATATATATATATATGTATACGGATGGAGATATACGACGATGGAGAGTAGGAGGCTTAGCTGTCGAGCGGAGAAGGACGGAGCGTCTTCTCCGTTTATCGGGGAATCTTCCGCGAAAGGAAGGAGGATATTTTTTTTTCCTGGATGGATTTTTCTCTGAAAAAAAAAAAAATCTATACGCTGCTTTCTTCTATCCGTGGAGCGGATAGAAGTTTCGAGAGATGTTTTCATACCCGCGTCTTTCATATACGTTATCCGAACACGCGTGTCGCCACACGGGGATACTCGCGATACTTGGTACCGTTATTCGGTGCAACCGGACCTTTTGTATCACGCGCTGAGAAAACGTCGCTTTCCTCCTCGATTAGCCTAAGAGATAACCGCGTGGAATAATCGATAAACCGTGCCGGAGTGTATTTACGAGATTAGAAATCGGTTTCTCGATTCGAAGAGCGTTCTTTTAAAAAAAAAGATTAGAAAGAAAATTATTAAGAGACGTTTTGTTTTTCTTCCCTCCTTTTAAAATAATTCCTGGTAAAAACTGGGAGAAAACTGGTCGTCCCATCGAATCGTTTCTTCATATCGGCGAATTCCGCGAATTCGTCAATTAATTCCAAACTATTGGAATTAACAAGAAAGAAAGAAACAAAAGCTGAGATTTTTAACATTCCTTTAACGCTCCTTTCCTTTCTTCATTTCTCCTTAATAACGAGGATCATTAAAATTTTAACACCTTCGTACACCTCTCTCTCTCTCTCTCTCTCTCTCTCTCTCTTTAGGAGGAGAAAATCGAGAATCCTTG
>NW_006263331.1:320696-322632 GCF_000469605.1 Apis dorsata
TGCGCGCGCGCGGAGAAGAGAAGCGACGTGGACGCGATTTATCTGGAACCGGTAGGAGAGTAGGCTGCCAGTCGGAGGAGCGAAACGTACGCAGCGTGCATTTGGACGCGCGCGGCCGGCCGCCGTCGAGAAATTTTATGGGAGCGGGTCGCCAAACATGGTAACATGGCCGCGACTTACCTCGAGGGAGGCTGTCGATTCGCCGATTCGCCGCTCACGACTCCCCACGAGATCTAGAGTTGTGAAGATATCGTTCTCGGCAAACGTCGAGATAATATTGTTATGATAACGTTAAGACGTGTCGGGAGGGGGGGGGGGGGGGGGGGGGAGGATGATCGATTCGTTTTAATCGATCTCGAAATCGGTATCTTTATGGACAATATCTGTAGAGTGGTGTCGTTATGTAATATTGTTATAATTCGTTAAGAAGAAGACAAATCGATTCGCTCTAAATCTCTCGAAATCGGACGATCTATTAGAATTGTGATAATATTGTGATAATATTGTTATGATTATAATATTGTTATGATTCGTTAAGATATGTCGATTCGTCGATTCGCTCTAACTTTCGTGAGAATATCGATATCGTTCTCGATGAATACCGAAGAAGGCAATTCTAAATTTGTTCTAAATCTCTCGAGATCGGCGTGGATCATGGATAGGACAATATCGAGAAATATCGATATATCGATTAAAATTTGATGAAAATAGATTAACGATTTTATTAAATATTCGATATAACATTCAAAATATCGTTAAGATAACAACGAAATAAAAATATACTACAATATAATTCTCCAAAAAAAGTCTATTTCTATTTTTATTTCAAGATAATTACAAGTAACATATTTATAATAAAAGAATAAGAAAAACGATATAAAGTTTAGACATTTTTATTATACTATTTTAACAATATCGTCGATATATCTAAAAACTGTTATAAAGATACGTATCGATAGTTCACATCATATTTTTTTATCGAAAATTGTTCATTCAATCCTAGATCGTTAAACGTTGATTTAATAGTTTTTATCGAAATCTCAAACGAAGAGATTTTGCATTATGTGGCTGAACATTGCAATTGCACTAAAATGTTATAATGTAATAATTTTAAGACGTTCCAATTATCAAACAAACTTGAAATTTATATTTACGCAGAATGACAAAATACGCAACTATTTCAATTTCGAGGTTTGTTAATCGACATTTTGACGAGGAATGGAAAAGTTAATTTTTCATCTCTTAAATTTTGATACTTTGTTTGTAATAAATATGGAAGATAATAAAAACTATATATATATATATATTTTTTTCAAATCGTTATCTACGAGACGAATGATTAAGAATAACATTAGATTTAGTGATCTAGGATTAATGAGCGTAATTTTTTATTTGACGAGTGATGATGAAAAGGTTTCGATTAAATTTCGATATCGTTACAATAATAAATAGATTGCACATGTTTTGATACGTGATACGATGGTTTCAATTTTAAATCATTCCGATATCAGCGTAACGATAACCAGATTGCGGATGTTTATGTAAAATAAAATTTTTTTTGATATACAAAATCTATTCTTCAAGTGTCATAATATCTCAATATCTAACGTTACGTTAATATAAATTTCAATCCATGGATACAAAATTAAAAAGTTTCGATCAAAATCCAAAAAAAAAAAAAAAAAAAAAAAAAAAAGAAAACGAATCAAGATTACAGTCCCTCTATACTCCATAAAACATCACCGAACTTACTATCCCACGAAACACCCATATCTCAGAGTTTCGTAACGCAAATCTCGTAATAAATAGGTCAAAAAATCGTATTGTTCAAATACTCACTGCGGCCAGCCAGGAGCACAAATTTCGCTGGGATCGATCGGTGAAGGATCGAGTGAAAACAGGTGGCTCGAGAGAGAAAGAGAGAGAGAGAGAGAGA
>NW_006263331.1:322640-323451 GCF_000469605.1 Apis dorsata
TGCTGTTCGTCACCGATAACACGGGGGCACACTATCGCCTCGACCTTTTTACGGTCTTCTGGTTTCCACCATGAACCGAGCAACGACCGAGAGGATCGTTTCTTCCTTTGTGCAGAGCTTCGACCAAACCGAAAAGATATAAAAGCGAACGATGCAACTTGAACTGTCTACGACAGGTTGTTGGATCGATAAAACGGCGGCGCACTGTCTGGCCGCGCAATCGGTTCCTTTTCGATTACGCGAACGTATATATATATATGTATGTATGTATGTATGTATATATATATATATATTTTACAAGTTGCCAAGTTCAGGATAAACAGATTATCGAATGAGACACACCCAGGATGATTTACACGATTTATACGGTCTACGTGAGATCTGTCGTGTGACGAATCGAGTGACGAGTTATCGGAGGGGAGATCTACGATCGAGAGGCCGAACGGACCGATAAGGGTGAATTTTTTGAAAGGTCGCGTACGAGCGGTTATCGCGATAGATAGCAGTGTAGAAGAATCCGTGAACGTCTCGTTTACCCAAGGAAAGAAAAATTTTTCTTCTTTCTTCGTGGAAGGAAGAAGGCTCGCGTAGTAAATCTCGACAAAGAGGGCATTCAAGCAACCACTCCTCTTCGACGATCGTCCGGCTCTTTTGCTGCTGCTGTTGCTGCTGCTGCGTCTGGTCTTTCTCTCTTCCTCCTCTTCGCACGTGTAATGAAAAGGCAAATCGAAAAAGATCAAGTTTTCGATCTTTTTTTGGAACCATGATTCCCTTTTTTTTTTTTTTTTTTTGATTTTCAAATTGAAAAAAA
>NW_006263331.1:323604-334201 GCF_000469605.1 Apis dorsata
AGATAGATGAATATCAAGATTTAAATTATCGATTAATTTAAAGAAGAAGAGACAATTCTTTCAATTCGTGAATCTACAGGTTAAGAACCACTGATCAGATAATTCGCGCTTTTCTTTAGAATTTCGATATCATATTGTTTTGTGAGTGTAAGTTATGGAAGGTATGTTCGATGGTCAAAGCTAATCGATTTACATAGACTTGCACAGTGGTAACGCGAGGGCTGCCTTGCCGCAGGCGAGAAAGTGCGATTTCGCGCGTACGAGGAACGCAGAGACCTCCGTTACCAAGTTTGCATGCATAACGACGTAAATCGAAATAGGACAGCGAATAGGAATTAAATGGAAATACGTAAATTATCGCTTGCAAAAATATAACGTGTGGTCGAGCAAACCGATGGACCGAAAGATCGGCAGAGAACGAAGGAGAGAGGTAGTAGGCCAGATCTCCTTATACGGATCGTTGTTTCGGACCACGAGAAAAGGAGAGGGTGTTTCAATCCGTTTGGCCATCCATAGCGAGTGAGAATACGAAGATTCTTGCCCGCATCTCTGCTCCGCTTCACCGATATGTATCTTCGAACGAAACTTTATCCTTTCTCGATGCTTAAGAAATAATTCCCATCTCTTTCGATGAGATAGATAATATCGAGAATTGAAATTTATCTAATACAGCAATTTTTTAATCTCTTTTTGAGTCGCAATCCTCTTTTGTAATTTTCTACTGTTACGTAAGATAAAGAATATTAAAAAGATTAATAAGATTAAAAAGATTGATATCGATTTATTGCTGTAGTATATTGCGATATAATTACGTTAAAATAAATCAGTTGACAAAAGTCATTGACTAAAAAATAATTACTTGAAGATACTTGGCGATTTTGTTGCACGTTGTGACTCGCAGGTTGAAAACCACTGCGAACTATTATCGATACAATAATAATAACATATATGTATATATATTAATTTATGAATCACATGTAGGCGTATAATTTCCGCTGTAAACTAATTACACGATTAAATGACGTTTTCTTCGAAGAGGATGTTTCCATAGCATGAATTTTATCTACTGTTACCATTAACTCGCATAAATGCTAGATATAGTGCCAGGTCCTTCCTGATTGTATTTCTGCCATCGTACACCGTCTTGGACGAATGCGCGGCGTCGGAAATGGCTGTTTCAGAATTATTCCGTCAAATTATCGAGAGAGAGAGAGAGGTGGTCGTTGGTAGGCGAGCCAGGACAAAACATCGTTCGAAACGAGGACCACGAAGCGCCGTACGTGACCAAGAGAAACGAAACGACACGACTCGCGTGCGTTTCATGGGGAATGCGTGACGAGAGATGCAACGAATCGTTCAAGTTTCTCGTAAACTACTTCTCTGTTTCTACGCCTTCGAAAAAGAAATCAATCGACTCGAGAAACTGCCTTCAACGCGATCACGATTGATTACTTGAAATCTATTAAACCAAAGTGCAGGCCAATACTCGATTCTTCTTGTTTTTCTTTTTTCCTCGAAACAAATGAGATGGAAACTTTACTCTTGCTGGTTTTTGTATCTTCCACTTGTGCGAATGATCGAGACAAAAGTTTGATAAAATAATATGTACGTATAACGCATATTGAATGTCCTGCTAATATCGAGAAGAATCGAACAAAAGTGTCCCTCTTTTATCCTTTTCTTTTTTGTTTCACGATCGCTCTCGTAATGGAAAATAAAAAAAAGCACACGGTTTGATAAATAATTCATACCGTAGATGCTCCCTTGAGCGCACGACACATACGAATTTCTTTGGAGTTTTAGCCCCGCCATTATTTTCCCTTTTTCTCCCCTCTTTCCGTTTCTTTTTTTAGATTCGATTATTTTTCAATTCAACAACGTTTGATTCTCTTTGAATCCGAATTCGTTCACGTGATCTAAACTGTTTTCAGCCCTTAATCCCAGTCCGTTTAAAAATAATACACGATGTAAATATAAAGAGAATCCGAGTAATAGCCCGCGCCTACAACTGTAGGTTCCAAAGTGTTATATCATACACAAAGGCAAAGATGATCGACGATAAAAGTAATATCGAAGAGACGAATCGAATAAATAAGCCGCTAACCGGAACGATTAATATGCTACAAATGATATTAGCGTCGCTTATAAAGTGAATGTTATAAAAGATATATATATGTATGTGAATAAGTACTTACGGATTTCAAGGGAAGATCAATTGATCACGTATCCATGAATTTTTTAAACATTTCTTTCCTTTCTTTCCTTCGCATTATATACTGTCCCGTGGCTCACTTTTACGAGCTCCAGATTATCGAAGAAAAAAGTCCGATCTTGTAACACACAATTTCACGTTTTAGATCTCCGATTTCAATATTCACGTTCGAGACACGTTTTCTTGACAATCGATTCACAATTTTAGATTGTAAAAGATTTGTTAAAAAGAAAGAACAGCATGAAATTCAATTCGTGTATCAAGTTAGATTCGAGCTAACCTCACATCACGTTTCGTCCATGCGTCTCGAATGCCGCGAGAACACTGAACCACCGTTCGTCGTACGACCTCCCCACTATTTACTTGGTTGCTCGTCGAGTCTCGATCTCATACGCGTATACGTATACACACGGCCCCCGGTGTGGAAAAACCACTTTGCTGTTTTCCACGATTCTCCCTAGATGGCCGATGAACGACTCGTCGTATTTCTTTCGACTTGATCGATCGAAGATCTCTTCTCGTTGTATCAAGCTCTTGATCACTCGTAAAAAGTCGATCGACTTTATCTCGAAACTGACCAGAAAGATCTCGAAATGTTGTTTATCTTCGCCTTACTCGCCTTGTATGGGTAGTATTCATCGAATACGAACAATCGGGCGAGAGAAACGCATTTGTATATATCCAGCCGTTCTCATCTCGAAGATCTCGTCCTCGACAAAGGACGACCAGCCCCCTATTCGAAGGCCAAATCGTCCAAGGTCGATCATCTTACCGACCAAGCGGCTCGGTCGAGTTTTCTCTCCCTCCTTCTCTGACTTTCTCCTTCTTTCTCGCTCTCGTTTCGAGATCAGTCGGTTCATCGAGCTGATGGGATTACGAAGGGGACCGAGCAGAGAGAGGAAGGAACTGAACCATTACACTTTTACGATTCGATTCCTTTGCTACCTGTTATACATATACCTGCTGCACATTATTGCGGGTGAATATATAACGATATAGGAGCATAAAATGACAAGAAAAAAAAGAACACTTTAAAAATTGGACATGAATTTCGAAGATTCGTGTTTTCGAATTCTAAATAGATTTTAAATGAAATATTGAAAAGTGTTCGTTTGTCACGATTAAAAAAGTGAAACAGAGAGGAAAAACAAAAGCGTTTGAAGAGATGCAAAGAACCATCACGCAATTGTATATGTAAGAGTAAAAAGAGAAGAGGGAATCGGAGGGGAGCGCATTGCCTAGAGGAAAGGAAAGAAACGAAGAAGAGAGAGTTCAAGGTCGGGAGGATGGAAGAACCGCATTTACCGTAGGAGTGGTCGCGTGGGGGGTCGATGCGTCGTAGCCTAGAGCGTATGTATATGCGAGAACGGTTTTGGGACGGGCGCGTAATCCGAATCCGAAACCAGTTTCTGCCCCATGGGTCAACCATACCCCCATCCCCCCTCTTCGATGTCGTCCCTGCGTTCTATCCTCCCCCAAATGTAGCCATTCTTTTTTTCTTTTTCAATACAATACTTTCTTCCGTCAACATAGAATCTCTAGTTCTGTTTTGAGTATCAAAGTTGTTATGTCGTTATACAAGATCGAGGAATTAAGAGTGATATCGATGTTTTTTATTTTTTTTCCATTTTTTTTTTTTTTTTATAATTAGTATCTGAAAGAATAAATAGAAATGTATATGTAGATAATGGTTCGAAATCTATTATGCTAACCTCTTAATGATTGTAACTGTCGATGCCGATTAAATAACAAAATAAAAATAACAATCCTCTTTCTTTTAATCGTGACCATTTTCTCATCGTTTATTGCGTTGTTTATTAATCTTAATATTTGCAGTTTTCACATCGTTAGATTTTCTCGTTTTTTTGCATCGTGTCAAGTTCATTATCATGAATAACCTCGTGACTTTTTATCTGACTCGAACGAAAATATAATATTAGCTTTTCTATTGGCACGCGAATTAGATGAAAAAAAAATTTTGAAATCGAGAGAATCGTCTCGCGATTCGAAGAAGCACGATTCGAGTGTATCATATTTTTTTTTCGATGGATCGATTCTTAGAATTACAGCATCACCAATGTCGTCTATCGGAAGTTTGGATTGGATGAGATAAGCGTTATGCAATTATGGAAGTAAGAGAATATAGATTAGGTTTCAATTTAAGCGGCATACGCCATTGATATACATATATCTAATGAGTGATGTACTCGTGCGCACTGCTATTCGTCGATGACGCATCGCACACAGCTAAGGAAAGGTAATGGTTCGAACGTAATACGACATGGATAGAACTTTGAAGGGGGAAAGAAAGGTTAATACTTCGCGTTTCATATAACTATTCGAGTAATCTTATTTTCTTGATTCTCACGTTCACCGCGTGTAAGTACAAACATTATTATTCGTATATTGCGTATATCGTATGAAAAAAATTAATTGAGAAAGCAAGAGGAAAAGAGAGAAACGAAGAGAAGAAAAGAGAGGAAAAATAGAAACTAGGATGAGAGGAGCAATCGTTGCCAGCATCAGTGTCGTGATATTCGTTGGAGCAATGTTGTGCAGGTTAGTCGATTGACAGGCCGGTTTCACGGCTTACTGATCGCGATGCATTTACGAAAGCCGGCTTTCTCCCTCATTCTTTTTGTGCGTGTGAGATATAGCTGGGCCAGTAGTACCAACGCAAATTTGTACTAATGCGCATTTCGATTGGCAGCAGCTCTGACGGACAAGTGTACATGGGAACGAATTGGTTGAAAGATCTGAACGAGAATATCAATGCGTTGAACAGGAATTTACAACAAAATATGCACCAGCTGCAACAACGAATACATAACACGGTGCAAAGAAATTTGGAACAAGTTCATCGATTGACGGAAAATCTAGGTATGCGATTCGGTGTTAAATTTTTTCAATTTCTTTTCGACTCGTTATCTGGAAATTATTAACCTTATTTTACCAATGCAAACGTTCCTTTCACTATCAACCATGAGAGATCCATTCTCTCTTTCTCTCTATCTATTTTTCAAGGCAATCGAATCGTTTCTTTCTAATAATAACTATACGTAATCATTTTGCGTTTTTCGAAATTGGATGACGTCATTTTTTTCAGATAATAATTCTAGTAATTCTATGATCCAAATGATTGGAGGAAACAGTGTCGTCATATCGAATAATGATGGAACTAAGATCGTTCAATCCGGTCGTACTTCCGATGGAAAACCTTATATCCGTGAAAGCACGGACAAAATTATAGGCGACACTCTTCAACATATTGAAAGAATTTATGATCCCATTACTAATACTTCAAAGATGCACGGCTATACGTTGAATTTAAAGGATCCCTCGGCTAAACCTGTTCCGTTAAACGATACTGCGTAAAAGATGCCAAGGAAAAAATGATGTTACTACTTATATCTTATATTTAACAATAATCATTTATCTATCTAATATTTTATTTCCACATATGTAAACGACAATAAATGAGTGAATAATCAAGTTTTTGAGAAATTTTTTCGCACGAAAATGTTCACGGTCCGAATCTTGCTTAAAATTGTTTTTTATACTATAGAGCTTTTTTCTCGCGAAAAATGTGTTACGCGAGTGATAAACGTTTTGCGAATATATATATATATGTGTGTTAAAGTGGCGCCGAGAGAGGAACGAGAGATTCCACACGGGGTACCTTAAATGGAAATGCCCCTGGCTTGTCCTCGATTTCAAGCTCTTCTCGCCTTCTCTTTCAACGCGTTCCTCCTGTTTCTGCCATGCCAAATCCCTTCTATCTTTGCCCTCCTCTTTCATTTTCCTATCTCTTTCTTTTTACCCCCGCCAAACTTATTGCCATTCGCACACTTTCCATTTGCCATAAAACATTTTTCACGATCCCATCGGTGAATTGTGAAGATCGATTAAGATTTATGTATGAGAGTACTAATTTGCAAAATGAAAAAAAAGCTTCAATGCTAATTTTTCTCTTCAAGCCAAAGCACATACGCTTCAGATATTTATATTGGGATATTCGATTGGGATATTAACTTGTTGGAATATTAACGACATATAAAAAATGCATTGAATAGACTCTATTAAGATTTTTAATTAATGGGTTAGGCAAGAAGAGCAATAAAGTTAATCGAATATTGCCGCCGTTTCAGCGCATGAATATTGCAAAGATAGACAAGGAAAGCAAATAGGATGAGAAGGATAGAGATAATGTAAAAATATTGAAATCAGCGCCATCTTCAGAGTGCCGCAAATGAAACTCAATATACAAGGACAGAAAATAATTAGAGAAGGATATGATAGGAATTGCCCATCAGTGCCATCTCTCGAAAATTGAAGATACCTCTTCATAAGGTGGATAATGTAGAGTAAGAATTTAGAGTTAGCGCTATCTTTTAAAAACATTATGGCGCTAGTTTTTAATTCTTATTCTACGTTATCTAACCTAAAAAGTGTATATGATAATCGAGAGATGGCGCTGATGATGAATTCTTATTTTATTTCTATCTTTCTCGTATTATTTGTTATCCTTGTGTATTGAATTTCATTTGCGGCACTCTGAAGATGGCGCTGATTTCAATAATTTTACCCTATCTCTTTCCTTCTCTTACTATTTATTTTTCTTGTTTATTTTTAATCAAAAAAATTTAAGAAATGGCGCAAATATTTCATTAACTTTATTGTTTTTTTTATCTATAATATTAATATAATCATTATAATATTAATAATATCGAAGCAAAAAATAATTATTGGTAAATATGCTAATGAGCATAATAAGTATTTTTAGAATTAAAAAAATAATTGAAAAACATTTAATGCCATATAAAATAATAATAAAAGGTAATTAAGACATATTATATTTAAATTTTATAAATAGATCATATTTTTAATGTTTATTTCAAAAATAAATAATCATTCTTACATTTAATTATACTTTCTCTTATTCCATCACGCTGTCGTCTTATTTCATTCTAAATCAATAATATCGCATGACAAAATACAATATAAAAAAATATATGTACCGTATATAGAAATACAATATTGTATATAATATATAACAATGTATAAAAATATAAACGCATTCTTATACATACTCCAATATGAATCAATGAATCGGTTTCACGATATTAGCACCTTATGTCAGCAAAACGAAAACCGCCTGTGTACAACGGGTTGCATATTGCAACAGCGCATGCTTATAAATGAGCGCTCACGATTCGTTTCCGCTGTTTTCTTCATTCTGTGATTCACGATCGTTCTTTCTTGTGATTAATTTTAATTTGTTCAAAGATGCAGATCAAAAGAAAAATAATACCATCAACATTATATCTTTTTATTTTTTACGCCGTATCGTTCGTTCCATGTTCCACTGAAAACAGACACGCAACAGGTAAGTGATTCTATTCGTTTCTTAATATTGTTCGTATATAACATTCTTCATTTTTTCATTTTCATTCGATGAAATAAATTAATTCTCATAGAAAAAACGAAATATCCTACTATTATTCAGATAACGAAAAAATGAAATCTATTTTTCTTTCTCTTAAAATAAAACATATTATTTTAAAACAAACGTGCCACTTTTCATAACGCGACACAGATCTGCGTTAAAAATTTTTTTTTACATCGATATTGAGCGAAATAATTGTATTTTATTCCCAAACGGAAGCAATGCCTACCGATATATTCCTATCTATTGCCAACATCATCCGGTCGTTATCTCCTATCTTTTCACTTATATTAATAACTTCAGAAAATTTCGTTCGAGGAAAAGAGCCAGACGACTCGTGCACCGGATTAAACAACGAGACAGGGCGCTGCGATTATTTGAGACGATGCTTTTATCACGAGTACGATTCAAATTTTACGCTCGCTGTGATTCACTCATGCACGATAGGAAATGCGTAAGTTTGAACAAACTTATGATCCAAATTTTTCTCAACATTCAAATCTCGTTAAATTAAATTCAAACAGATACATGGGCATTTGTTGCTCGAATCGTTGGAATGGAATGTACAAAAAGGATACGGAGAATCAAAGTTTTGCCAAAGTTCTTCCGTTAATTGCAGGTACGAAGACACAATTCGATTAATTTCACTTATATATACTATATATATATATAGTACTATATATATTACTTACATGTGATTGCGATTGATTTTAGTCGATCGTAAAGAAAAACGAAACGAGGGCAGGATCGTTTGGTCGACGGAAGAAGAGGGCGCGTCGAGCTCGTCTCGAAATCCGCAAGTGTCGAGAGGATGCGGAACAACATTAAAAAATCCGAGTAGATTAGCCGGTGGTAGGCCGGCCGATCCGACAGAATGGCCCTGGATGGTGGCCCTCCTCAAAAAAGACAAGTCTCAATACTGCGGTGGTGTCCTCATCACGGATAGACACGTTTTAACCGCGGCTCATTGCGTCGATGGGTAAAATTCAACAAACCTGATATAATCTTACACTTTCTCGATTTAAAATTTAAAAATTGTCTTTTCTTTCTTCGTTTCTTCAAAAAAAAAAGTTTGAAACCTCGAGACGTGAGAGTGAGACTCGGCGAATACGATTTCGAGTCGACGGAAGAGACGAGAGCTTTAGATTTCTCCATCGTTGAAATTAGTATCCATCCGGATTTCGATACGGCCACGTACGAGAACGATATAGCTATGATCAAGATGCACCGACCGACCATTTTCGACAGTTACATCTGGCCGGTGTGCCTGCCACCTATCGGTCAATCGTTCGAGAACGAGAGCGCGATCGTGACGGGGTGGGGTACTCGATATTACGGGGGGCCAGCGAGCACGGTTTTGATGGAGGTCGGTGTACCGGTATGGCCACGAGACAGATGCACGCGAAGTTTCGTCCAACGAATTCCCAACACGACTATCTGCGCCGGTTCTTACGAAGGTGGAGGCGATTCTTGTCAGGTAAAAAAATATCGATTGTCGGTACAAAAGATCGCGAAAGACGCGAGTCTCTCGAGTGTTTGTTTTAATGAGGTTATTTTCGTTCTTTTTTTTCCATCGCACAGGGTGATTCGGGTGGGCCGTTATTGCATCAACTTGAAAACGGTAGATGGGTGAACATTGGGATAGTGTCTTGGGGAATCGGGTGTGGAAATCGAGGAGTTCCTGGAATATACACGCGGGTCAATTTCTATTTCGATTGGATACTCAAGAATGCTGTGTTCTAAGTTTGAACATCTCTCTTCCAATGATTGCGTTTAAAATCGTAAATATAGTAAATGTAAATTAACGCTTTACGACAATTATATCATTCTCGTTTAAAAATATATTAAAAGTAAGTTAAAAAATTAAAGATTCGATTTTATCCACCGATTTCAGTGGAAGAAATACGTGGAAACGAAGAAACTTTATTTTCCTCGAATAATCAACTGTTACATCTGTTCGAAAAAGGAGATTGACACGAATAGAGAGAAATTCGACGTTGCTTGACGTTGCGCTAATGTATTTTGTATACTTTCATTCCTTTCACAGCGTGAACGCGCATATAAACAAGAAACGGGCGCGTGTGCACGACTACGTTACGCGATTAGTTTTTCCGCATAACCAATAAGCAGATTTCGAAGATTCTTCGATTGAATTTCCATTGTGTTTCGCAATTGTGACTTTCGAACGAGGTCCAGCCTCTCTTTTTCTTTGTACACCGCAGATACATACAGTGTAAAACTAACTTTGCGTGAGTATGTATGTGTGTGTATATGTGTGTGTATGTATGTATGTGCGCACTTATATGTAACTCATGCGTGAGAATCTAACGTACGGGGTGTCACAAGTTAAAACAGGTTGCCTGATTATCTTTGACGCGATAAAAAAATATTACAAACGAAATTTAAATGCTTATCAATGGACGAATATATGTTAATGTCGAATTCCAAAGATGTTTCTTCGGAATTTTTAAAATCACGGATTTTGTTTAAAATACGTTCCTCAGTATATGAATGGTACTATAGAAGATAATTAGCTAGCCTCTTTTAACATGATTACCTTGTATAGATATATATATATATGTATGTACATATCTTTCACCAACATGGGAACGCGCAAAAATTTACTATTTTTTTTACATTTCTGTTCGATCGCTTATCTTTGAAATTTATTTCAAATAACTTTCATTTCTCGATAGAATACGTTTCGATCGAATCGCGAAAATGAATAGCGCTCAATAACTATATGCTGCAAATAGAACGAGGAGGAAGACAAAATATTCGATCGATTTTTCCCGACTTTCCAAGCTCTTTAGTAGCTTTATTAAAATTAATTTTCTCGTATTGCACGCTTCCACGCTTTTCAATCGATTCCTGCGCGCATTAAATTTTACTTTACACGTCTCTCTTCTCGGATTTCAATGAATTTTTTTTTTTTTTTT
>NW_006263331.1:334468-344090 GCF_000469605.1 Apis dorsata
TACGAGACGAATATCTGCAGAAAGAGAAAGAGAGAGAAAGAGACAGAGAGAGATAGAGAAAGAAGAAGAATGAAAGGATGGCTGAGAGGAAGGGAGAGAGAGACAAACCTTCGACCCTAGGAACTTATCTACCGCGAGGGCAGAATTATCTACCTTCTCCTTCGAGGTGCACGTTGGTCCCTCCTTCCTTCGATACAATAAATAACGATCGTGTTCCCGTAACGCTCATTTTTTTTTTCTTTTTTTTTTTTTTTTTTTTTTTTACTTCGAAAGAAATTCTTTCGAACGTGTGGACCCAAATTTCGATCGGATAGTTACCGATCCGAAAGTTAATCAGCTGCTACTCTACATGATGATACACGTATATCGAGGATGATTTATTCGGAAGATCGCAAGGTGTGTACGTGTTTGGCGAGGATAAAAGAACGAAGGAAAGGAACTAAACTCTCGAGGGGGGTGTCGTGGGTACAAGGAGGGGTGCGCTCGAACCGCTTTCCGTGTGATTCGCCACGCTTTCGCTAGCTTGATAGGGCCGTCGCCCCTGTGAAAGATTGACGGTCGACGATGTCGAACCGAGAGAATGATTACGAGACGGTGAAGCGGACGAACCGTTGCTTATCGTACGTACACGACTCGTTAAACCGTTTCCCTTGGTAAATGTCTCTCCACCTTGTCTCTCCACCTTGCTCTCGTCCTTGTTACCGTCGTTCCAATCTCTATTTCCACCCCCACCTCCACCTCCACCATCTTCCTTCCCACCACCGCGGCCACCATCGCCACCACTTCTATCCTTGCTACCACTGCCTCCCTTGCCGCGATTCTGCAATTCCGGACTCCCGCCTTGTCCTCCAACCTGTTGTTGCCGATGCTCTTGACCTTTCTGCTGACTCGACTGTGTTCTTTGCTGCTCTTGAACCCCCTTTTGCGCCGCCCGATGATTTTGTTCTTGACAATTCTGTTTGTTTGTCGCCGATTGAACCTCGTGCGTTTTCGATTGCACCGGTTGATACGCAGCTACGCTTCCACGATCCTCGTGAGATCGTGGTTGCTCGATCGACACTTGATTGCTCGTCGTTGTCATGGATGTTACTGTTGTCATCACCGAGGACACGGTGATTGTTTCCTGAACATTCCTATTCATTGGTTTTTCACCGATCAACCAGTAGGTGGTCATCGTACCTTTACCCTATAAATAAAACAGAAAATTTTGTAATAAAGAACATAGATACAGGATGAATAGTAGATGATAGGTGATAAAATTTTTAACCTTCAAGGTAACCTCGCCTCTACAAACGAGTTCAAACGTCCCAAAGGTATCCAGAATTTCTTTCGTCTTTGGGCTGACGTGGATCTTTAGAGCTGCAAATGGAAAAAATATAATACATATTCTTAAGAGAAAACGTTTGAAGAAATAAACCATACTGGCATTACCTTCTCCATTACTTTCCATCCTGGATGCAGTGTTCACAGTGTCCCCGAATAAACAATACCTGGGCATCTTCAGACCAACGACACCAGCCACGCAAGGCCCTGAAATAATGATATATATTTTTTAAACACGTTTACACGATTCGTTGTTTTACTTGCGACGCAAGGAGAAATAAAAGAGATATAAATGAAAAACATTGTGGAGACATTTTTACCGGAATGCATTCCAATTCGAAGCTTCAGTTGCTCGTTTGGTCTGTGACGTATTCTAAACGTCATCACGGTGTCTCTTAACGCTAAACTCATCTTGGCGATTTCCCTGGCATGATTCGTTCCATTCCTCACCGGTAATCCTGACACCACCATGTAAGCGTCGCCTATCGTCTCCACCTAAGAAAAATAAATATATATATATTTACAAATTTGCTGGAGAAGAGACGATGTTCGTTTGAAAGCAACGTTACTTTATAAACATCAAAATTTTCTATGATGGAGTCGAAACACGTGTACAGATCGTTCAATAAATCCACCACTTGAAGTGGTGTACTCTCGGCCGAGAGTTTAGTAAATCCTACGATATCGCTGAAGTAGATAGTGACTTGATCGTAAGTTTCGGCTATCACGCTCTGTCCAATTATCAACTGGGATGCGACAGACCTAAAAAAAAAGAAAAAAAAATTGTACTCGACAAACGCATCTTTTTTCTTGAAGATATCACGAATAACAATTATCCTTCATTTACTTTGGTAACAATTGATACAAGAGTTCCTCGCACTTGCGTTTCTCCTCCAGATAATCCGCTGTACGTTCCTCCACCAACGTTTCTAAATTCGTCGCGTACTGCTCCATACGAGAGAGCAGATTATCGAGAATGTTGCTGCTCTCGTAATCTCTGAAAAATGAATATATAAAGGATTACGATAAAAGTCGAGAGATGGACAACTCATTGTACAAGAACTCACTTGTTAATTTTCCTTATGGTCTGCTTGAGCGCGGGAAAATCTGGTCTGTCTGCGGCGTCTTGCGCCCAACATTTCCTCATCAAGGTGGCCACCTGCAAGAGGGGTAGGTTTAGTTTATAGCTAGCAATTAAACGCTCTCGAAATTGCGAGAAATTACCTCTTCCTCGACCGCGGCATCGTCGATCGCCGGTCTCAACGGAGAACCACCTCCTCTTTTCACTCCTTCCACTATTTCTGAAACAAAGAGGAAAAGAGAGAGATATATATATATATATAAGCTACATAAGAAAGTTCTCCTCTATTTCATTATCGCGCGACATCACGTTTATACGATTATAACCAGAAAAGATATACGTATAGCGAGAAACGTGTATTGTACGTCGCGTCGGTTCGATCGTTCGTCTTACTACTACCGTTCAGTGAAACGAGTCTTGCCTGGTCGAACGACGATAGATTGCTTCGCTCGAAGAAAGGTGTCTATACAAGGTTGCGAGATATACATGGTAATTCTCTCGTGAGTGGACTCTTGAAAATAGCTTAATTTCACAATGTCTGTGTTATTATTTTTTGACGAATCTTAGAGTTTAGATGATTGTTATTGAAATCAGCAAAATTTAACGATTAAAGTTATTTCGGTAATTTATTCAAAGCATGATAATAATCGCAAACAAAGTGCTGTTGACAAACGGTTGTATGAAAAGCTACTAAATCAATTACAATAGCTACTACTATTATATTAGATTATTCGAATATTTTAATAAATGATTACTTAAAGTAAACTTTTATTCGAAATTTTTAACTAGTTACTTTCTCTAATTTTTTTAACGCCCAACTCTGATTGAAATTCGAATTGCGAGAGAATTAATTTGTAATTTATAAAAAAAGAAATGGATGACGGAAGAAAATTGGGATTTTGAAGAAGAAAGTGACCTACTATGCCTGTACAAATCCTCCAAGAAGGCGTTGCAAGTTTCGCAGTTGAGGGTGCAATGGGGCCTACGGACTTCGAGCAAGGGGCTGACCGCCCTTCGAGGACTGGCCCCGCCGTCGGGACTTGCGCCCGGCATCGTAGGCAAAGTTAAACTACTCGTGCTCGACGTATTGCTCCTCTCCGCCATTTCCTCTCCTCTTTTCTCTATCTATCCCGATCACCACCATATATTTCTATCCATCATTCAAAATTCCACACTTCCTTTCTTCTCTCTCTCTCTCTCTCTCTCTCTCTCGCTCTCTCTCTCTCTCTCTCGCCACACCTTTTCTTCTTCGCTCTCGCTACCCATACACACTTTATCGTGATATGAAACATGAAAAAAAAGGTGTAAAAATTAAATTTTGCTTCAATGTTCATTTTTATCTATCATTCAAAATTTCATACTTTCTCTCTCTCTCTCTTGCCACACATTTTCTTCTTCGTTCTCGCTATCCATACACGGTTTATCGTGATATGAAACATGAAAAAAAAGGTGTAAAAATTAAATTTTGCTTCAATGTTCATTTTTATCTATCATTCAAAATTTCATACTTTCTCTCTCTCTCTCTTGCCACACATTTTCTTCTTCGTTCTCGCTATCCATACACGGTTTATCGGGATATGAAACAGGAAAAAAAAGGTGTAAAAATTAAATTTTGCTTCTTTGTTCATTTTTATCTCTCATTCAAAATTTCATACTCTCTCTCTCTCTCTCTCGTCACACATTTTCTTCTTCGTTCTCGCTATCCATACACGCTTTATCGTGGTATGAAACATGAAGATTATATAAAGATTAAATTCTGCTTCAATGTTTAATTAATTTAAATTTTGATCAATATCGAATGATCGAGAATGACACGCGATTATTTCTATCGTATTAAAACGATTTTCTTTTTTTTTTTTATTTACGACTATTTTCCATCCCTTTTCGAACAAATTCCATCGAAAATCGCGCAAAAAGAATACTCTGGATGAATAAAACCGATATCATTTTCTCGCTTTTACGCAACTCATTGTTTTCGTATCCGACGAAATATCGTAAACGAGTACCGCATAGAAAATACAAAAGAAAAACGATCGTTCCAACATTTCGTTATTAATCGTTTTATCGTAATCGTTTTACAAAAAAAAGAGAGAGAAAGAGAAGAAGAAAAAAAAAATCGTATTCGATACGATCTAATATTCTCGCTTCACGCTAATGAAAACGAATAATCCCCAGCTAACACCGAGTTATATCCCGTTTATAGTTTTCGTTCCGTACGAAGTAATCAATTAATCGTCGGATCACTGGATACGAAATCAGGGTAATTGGGTTCGAAAAAGCGGGCACTGGGGGGGGAGAGAGAGATGAGTAGACGCGAGAGAGAGAGACAGACAGAGGGGGAGAGGGAGGAGAAATAGAGAGGGAGAGAGAGTCACAACAAGGGCGGGAGGGGGAAGAGAGTGTTGTGGAAGGGAGGCAAGAAGGGGGTGCAGGAGTCGAATATCGAGCAAAAAGGAAAATCGGGCCGCGTAAATGGAACGGTCGAGCGATTGGTAAACACAAGCGCGTAGTCGGAAGCGCAGGCATGCAGCCACGCAGCAGCAGCAGACACGCAAACAATCGAGGCACGCAGCCACGCAGAAAGGCACACGAGCGCGCGCGCGCGCGCGCGCCACACACACATACACGCATACGCACACACGAACACGCGTCCTTCTTCGAAGGGTTGATACGGTTAATTAAACCATGGTGGTGGTCAGACCGACTTAACCGAGGTCCTGACCCCACGGTTCGCCGTACCACAGAATCTATCGTGTCTCTCTCGAATTTCACGTGTCGTCGTCGCACACGATCCTCCTCTTCGTATCCATATACGAGAAAAACAAAGGTCGAAACGAGAGTGGAAGAGAGTGGGAAAGAAAGAGAGAGATAGAAAGAGAGATAGGTAGAGAGAAAGAGAGAGAGAGAGAGAGAGAGAGAACGTGGTTAACGTGGACTCGGGAGAAAGGGAGGAGGAAAACGGAGAAGCGACGAGGAAGCACGCGCGTGGCGAAGGCCGTGGTACGTTCCAGGACGCGTGAAAGCTTCGACTGAGCTTTCAACCCCGGTCTCGAAACGTTCCCAGCCTACTTGTGGCACGTTCCATCCTTTCATCGATCCTGGCGTCCGCGAAAACCGAGGTTGCGAATGCTCGTAAACTTCGTTACCGATTGATCTGACCAGGCGTCATAACTACGCGCCAACCAACCATTTTCCCTTCTCCTACGAGCCGCCCGTCCCCCCGTTTCGTTTCGTTTCGTTTCGTTTTCATCGTTTCTCCCGTTGTACCCACCCGACCACCACCAACGCGATGTGTCGCATCGCGGTCGATACGAAACTGCTATTCTTAGAAACTGCCTTACCGATCGTTCGCTCGATCGGTCGGTTGATTCTGTTCTTTTTCTTTTTTTTTTCTTTTTTTCTAACTCGGTTAGTAAAAGTAAGTAAGAAGGAATATATATATATGTGTGTGTGTGTGCAAGTACGTACCACGCGAGAATACTTGAATATATTGAATATATATAAGAGATATATAAGAAGCAAGCGACTTACCTTGCGGGGAAAAGTCGTAATCTTCGCCCAAGTAAAATGGCCCCTGGCGTACCACGATCTCGTGAACGATTATAGCGAAACTGTACACATCACCCTTCTGGGTGCCCTCGGGTGGCCGCCTTTCCATTCGCAATAATTCCGGTGCCGTCCACAGCTGCCCTGTTCAAACAAGAATATTTTAAGGTCGCGATCCTTGCTACATTCACTATGTACGATAGTGTACATAGACGTGCTTGAAAAATATATATACATGTACATACAGCTGAGCAACCAGCCAGTGTGCACAGAGGGAACGAAAAAGAGGCAAAGGTGTAGTTGACGAGCACAATCAATGGAACGTGGACACGGATCAGTCATTTGACCCGGTTCCTTTGAACGCGACTCTCTTTACCCACCTGCTTTATCCCTTTCCCTCTCGATCTATCTCTCCCCCAACTAAATGAATTCGACTGTACAAAACTGTACTCGCTCACCCCTCCAAAACGCGTAATTGTTCTTGTCGACTTCCGGCTCGCAGTAAGCAGGCCTCCTCAACTCGTGCAATCCAAAGTCGGCGATCTTGAGGACGAAGCGTGAATCGACCACGCAGTTGGACGATTTCAGATTTCCATGACTCTTCACCTCGGACGCGTGAAGATACACCATCCCTCGCACTATATCGTGGATCAACGATCCACGGAACACGCGATCCAATTTGATCTGCTCGTTTTCCAATATATCCTGTTTTCGAGGGGAATAAAATCGCATTAAATGTCGTATTGAAATTTATTCTCATCGTGGAGCGTATGGATGGATATTAAGAGGGAAGAAGCGAAAAAACTTTAATCTCGAGAATTCGATTAAATTTTTAATCGAGCTCGATAACGAATGCATGCCGCGGACGCGGCGGTCACACATCGACCTCGGCCAAAGTTAATCCCATCTCCCTCTCTCCCTCCCTCCCTCCCTCTCTCTCTCTCACTCATACTCTCTCACTCACTCACTCACCGCGGACCGTGAGATAGGTGTACATACACGTATACGTGTATTAACGGCTAGCTGCTATTAGGGGCTAACTTTTGTTCCGCGCGTATCAACAGCTTTGTTACATTCTCTTCGTATGCATCCCCTCGTTACAAGTGTATTACAGTGCATACGAGTTTCGCGAGAAGGAAATTAGAACGGACGATTTAAGAGGGATTGTAATGAAAATTTATCGACCAACCTGGAGAGATCCTTTAGGGCAGTACTCGGTCAAAAGGCAACAGTACGGTGGTTCGATGCAAGCACCGTAAAATCGGACTAGGTGATCGTGTTGAAGATCCTTCATCTGCGCGCGCAAAATAAGATTGAGAATAAATTTAATATCTACGTTTTTTTCTTGAATAATCGATAAACTCTGACTCTAACTCTTTTCCCTCGTTCGATAGGACGTTTTTAAATCGGAAATTTAAAGAAAAACTCACCCGTTTCAATTCCAGCAACAAAGGCCGTGAGATTTCCACCTTTTTCCTCGGTATGAGTTTTATGGCCACTGTAGAGTTCTGCGGCGAATTGCATTACGTACGTATTATGAAAAAACGTTAATTTTCGTTAATTAGGATCCGCGAGCGAGAAAGAAGGAAGGCAATAGAAAGAAAGAAAGGAAATAACACGCGAAGTAAGGTAAATTTAGAGACACGTCGTTTTACCATCAGTAAGGTCGAACCTTGTAAATTCCGGTTGGAATGTAGACGTTTCTGTCTATTTCACCTGGCATACTAATATTTTCGTCCGAGTATATGGTCTGAAAGAAAAGAACGTTTTTTGATTCGAATTTCGAACACTTCCCCGTCTAAGAAATCGCATCGTGTAAATATATCGTAAAATATTTTTCATACGATCTCATTTACGCGATCCAAAAATGGCATAAAGATAAAAGAAATATTCGACCGAGCATTTTATCCGCTTCCCTTTACAATATGTATACACACATATTTTCTTTTTAAAATTCTTCCAAAAATACAATTTTCCACGTGTAAAAACATATATATTATACTCGCTTTCCCATTTTTTCTCTCTTCTCTTTTCAAATAATCCCAACGAAATTTTTTAATTTCGAGGATTTTTTAATCTTTTGATCTTTTGTTAAATTTTTTAATATTTTTATTAAATTATTTGAAAAGAAGGAAAAAAAGAAAGAGGGGAAGAGAAACGAATTGTATGCGAGAGAATTTGCAAAAGTTGAATTAATCATCGAGGATGCACTCAGGTTGAGAGCATTCTTTTTTTTTTAAACTTTCATATTCATAAAGCGATAGTTTTATCACAAAGTGGAGGTATAATATTTCTCATTCACCAGTTGACTACCGCGCATCTTGTTCGCGATCAAGGAAAACATGGAGCCTCGGGTTTTCGCGTTCGGCACGAAGATAATATCGTTCCAGTGCACCTTCCACGTCATAGAAGCTATTTCCGCCTCGAGCTTAAAGTGCCTGGAAACAGGAAAGAAAGAAAGAAAGAAAGAAAGAATTTTTTTTTCCACGTGTTGAAAAGAATTCAAGATAGAGGACGGATTTGCATGGAAATCCGTTTTCACCCGTTCGATATTCGTCGGCGAATGCTTAAAACTACCTCGCCTAACCTCCCCTTTAATTCGCACTGTATCTACGAATCTTGAAATTAATAGGATTAAGATGTTAGGAAAAGGAGAAGAGAGAGAGAGAGAGAGAGAGAGAGAGAGAGAGAGAGAGACGGAGAAAAGACGGGGAAGAGAAGAAATGGAGGCCAATCCCTATTTCTTGATCGAGAGACAGGCAAGCTATTATCGATTATATCTTGCTACCCCTTACCTGTATATGAACACCGAGCCGACGAAGAGAAAGACGACGATAGAGCTCAAGACCATCGAGAGAATCGCGTATCCTGGAAGAGCTGGAGCAAAAGAAAACACCGTGATGAATATAAATTATTATTAACCCTTTGCACTCCAGGCCTCTTTCGCTCGAATCAGCAACTCCAGATTCGGACTCGCGTTTTTGGTGCGCTTGGTGGCCTCATAAGATTACCATAAGATAATTACTCATAAGATAAGATTACACCTCGTAAGATTATACGTAAAGAGCTTAGGAACCTATTTGTGAAGCGATATTCTAAAAAATCAAACATAAATAAATATTGTCGCCGTTCAAGTTGCCGCAACAATCGCAGTGACGCCATTAATTCAAATGGTGACCGAGAGTCACCGTTGGAGAGCAAAGGGTTAAAATTATTATAATATATATATTGTAATAATACTATAATATATATAATATATATATTATGTATATACTATATATAATATTATATACATAATATATATAATTGCTATATTATAATAATCCAAATGCTGGATTATTACAATATGGAGAAGGATCGCTGGAATTATGGCATTAACTCGAGTGGTGACTGAGAGTCATCGTTGGAGAGCAAAGGGTTAAAATTATTATAATATATATTATAATATATATAATATACTATAATATATTATAATAATATTTGCCGCATCAATCCAAATGGTGCCGGAGAGTCACCGTTGGAATTACGATATTAAGTCAAGTGGTGATCGAGAATCACCGTTGGAGAGCAAAGGGTTTAAATTATTATAATATATATATTATAATAATACTATATATAATAAATATTATACTCTAATATATAATTACTATAATATATTATAATAATATTTGC
>NW_006263331.1:344559-347878 GCF_000469605.1 Apis dorsata
TTGGAGAGTCACTGCTGGAATTACGATATTAAGTCAAGTGGTGACCGATGTCATCGTTGGAGAGCAAAGGGTTAAAATTATTATAATATATATATTATAATAATACTATATATAATATATTATAATATATATAATATACTCTAATATATAATTACTATAATATATTATAATAATATTTGCCATATCAATTCAAATGGTACTGAAAAGTGACCGCTGGAGTTATGACATTAATTCAAGTCACCATTGGAGAGCAAAGGGATAAAATTAAAAAAAAGTGGATCCACATCTTTTTATGAAGAGAGTATTTGAATAGAAAGATGACAAATCAGAAGGATTATATCATTGATCCTTGTATACAGGATTCTCAATTTGACTTACTATTATCAGGGCACAAGGAGCCGTCGAAACCGCAAGTGGGTGTATCAGGTGGTGGTTTTGATCGGCCACCCGACCAATGAATCCTTTTCCCAGCTACGTATTGCAACGTCTTATTGGCACCGTAATAATTGGCGACGATCTACACTCAATGCGTATATACACAATGTATATATACATTTAATATACGTGTAATCAAAGATATATATATATATATATATATGGATAATCGAATATTTATTTTACCTCGAATTTCGACGTTTCTGGATTCATGTCGAGAAGGGAGTAATCCGCTATTCGGTCCCCATTCTCGTCGATGTTCACATCTCCGGTTATACCTGCAATCAAAACAATCGATCTTGCGGCTCGAGGACTCGAGCTGATGATAGATAGATAGATAGATAAATAGATGGAATGATTACAAAACGGCGGAGTTTAATTAGAATTTTCCTAATTAGAATATTCCAACTGGATTAAGAGAGAGAAATAAGACGCCACACCTTTGAAACTTCTACCCCACATTCTCCGTGTGAGGTCACCGCCGTCCAGATTTATTCTGTCAGGATGTTCCGGTAAGCTCTCTTTAAGCGCGAGGGCGTAAAGTATGACCGCATCGTAAAACGCGGTCACGAATGTCGAGACCGAGTTGCTCCCAAAAGTGAAATTGTATCTTGTTTGCGCGAGCGCTTTCACCTCTCGCGAAAAATTCAAATATTCGATGTTGTCGGGGGTTCGAGCGGTGACCGTTAACAGTGCTTGATAAGCTTTCCGCGCTTTTTCGTTCCTTTCCACCGTGTCGCCCTCCACCCTCCATGGCTCCTTCGAGTTGTTATCGCTGAAACAACGAAACACGAATGACAATTTCTTGAATCAGAGTCAAAATCTATACTTGAAACGTATATAAATATATTCGTAAATATATAAATATATATATATTCGTAAAATTAATTTTAATTCGAAAATTTATCCATTTTCAATAATTTTTTCAAAGGAGCGAATCGAAGGTTAACGCGCAACGTGAATTCGAAGCCGTGCGGTTTGTGGTCGAAATTTAATGGCTCCGAGGAAGGTGGTCGAAACCAAGCTTCGCACGTTTCACACGTTACCTGGACGAGAGTTCTATGGAAAAGAACACGTATTCCCCGGAATCGACCATTCCAAGCTGTTCCGCGGCCAAAAGTATCTCTCTGATGGTCGTCGAATTGGCACACATCACCACGACTGAAACGAAGGAGAAAAAAAAAACCTGTTTATCTTTCTATCTGCGTTTCCGTTTATTCCGCGAGACGAGACTCTCTGCCAATTTTAACCGTCGCGTCGTACTTTCCCGCATCGAATAAAAAGATATACATATATATATATATATTCGACTGTGCCATTTCCTCGAACAACGAAATTGACGACACTGTTAAAAATTCGTTAAGTTCTGGCCATGATCTACATGTTAAATTTCAAGAATTTTATCGCTGTTGCGAGAGAATCGAATTTTTTGGAACAGCTAGATTGAGGAGAATAAGGCTGTCTCCTATACGCGATATAAATATTCCCAACTTGCGATATTCGCGTTTAACGAATCCTTTGGGAATAAATCGGGGGGGAAAAAAATCTAAATCTTATCTAATCTGAACTTACTTCTGGCGGATTTCGCGAGAAAAGTGAGCAAATCTCGATAATCTTGGACAGTGGTCGTTTCCTGGTTGAAACTTTTGTGAACCGACGTTTGACCGAGGGCCGTGAAAACAGCGCCCAAAGTAAAGTGGCATTCCGAATTGCCACGGCTGCTGGCCATCGCGTGATTGTGATAAAGCAGACCGGCGATTTTCCATCCGAATCGCTCCAAAATATGTCTGAGCGCCTCGCCTACCAGCCGATGAGAACCCATCATTCTGGTCAATGTTGGATAATGTTCGCTCTTGTAACGGAACGCTTCGGCCTGAGCACCTGCGGTCAACACGGGAATACCCCATATGCCGGCGTATCGGGCCACAGGTGCTATCACGTAGTCGCATACAGGGCCGAAGAAAGCATCTGAACAAATTATAAAATTTTCGTTCAAACGCGTTTAAAACTCTCCTTACTGTTCCCATTAGTTACTAGCCTCGATAATTACTAAGAATCGAAGTTCATAAGGGATACGAGGGTGTATTTCGATACTTCGGGTGAGTTCGGGAAGAATCGGGCGAGTACGGAAAAAGTCGGGCCAACTTTGAAAATCGGATGAGTTCGTAACTAATCGGATGAATTCGGTAGAAATCGGGTGGATTCGGATTAATATCGAAGACGAATAATTACTGTTGATAATATTGTCACTTATTATTGTTTCTATATTACATTAATATTATTATGCGAAAAATACGTGAGAATCGCAAAGAAATGAAACGAGAGAAATTGCAGAAATTGTAAGTCGAAGCACGCGCATTACATTTGTTGGATTAAGAAATGTTCGAAAGAAAACTGGGAGAAAAAATACGATACAATACGCGCGAAGAATCATGAAATAAATTATGATGTTGAAAAATTTATGCGATGAAAGAATGCGACTCATAATACGATTAGCGTTAAAAAGAAAAAAGAATATTCCTCGTAAAGATCTTTTCATTCGATCGATACGATGAACCGAGAATTTACTTCGAATATAGAAAATTTCAGTTAGCGCGTTTGAGAAGATGGAATTGAAATATATTCGCGTATACACGTGTGTCGTGTGTGAAAAGAAAAACGGTCATTGCTGATGATTCCCGCGTGTTCAATCGAGACTGCTTTACTGCTTCTCGTCACGTAAACACAGCTTAACGCGCGATATGAAGAATAGTTGGATAGAAGAAAAGATACCGTTAATATTCGTTTGACTGAGAGAAGGATTTAGCCTCGATGGTTATCGCGAAAAAGACGACGATTCGGTTAATTGGCGGTGGACCAAAAAAAAAAAAAAAAAGAAAGAGGG
>NW_006263331.1:348043-352940 GCF_000469605.1 Apis dorsata
TTAAACGGAATTGAGGAGATATGTAACGATCTCGTGACAGAGAGGGGAAAAAAGAAAGGAAAAAGCGAATATAAAACTCGAACGAGAGACGAGGTCCAATAATCGATGAAAAATGGACGAGCACAAAGAATATGATATCAATCTGATAATTTTTAATTCTACGATTTGCTTACGAATGAATCCAAACAACACATCATTGAAACGTTTATTAACCGAATTTTCGTTCTTAAATTGAAACAACAAAAAAGATCCATAAGATCGATCTCCATCAGTTGGCACGATTCGAATCGTAACTATAAATCTTTTGATGTAATTCGATAACGACTTCCGCGATAAAACAAAAAAGAAATGAACAAGAAAACACTCGTAAACAATTCTAATTATAGAATTGGCGATAAGGGAATCGATCGGTAATTATTTATTATTTAGAAATTTTATTAAGAAAATTTATTAAGAAAATTGAAACCGAATTGGCCGATATAAAAAAATCAAGAAAAGAGAGAAATATTAAGGACGAATGACCTGCCGTCCGGTTGATGTAGAACTCGAATGCGGCCAATGGACCGTACGTGCTGGAGCATCGCGAATTTCGATAATCAACCGTGATATTCCACCCTGGTAACAGTCCTCTCGCAGAGCTAATTGCCTTAACTGCGAGTAGAACAGCTGGCAGTATCCGCGGCAAGCTTTGTTCGTGATGAAAATCGGCCGGCGCTATCACTGCCAGTTTCACCTCTGTTTTGAATGATAACCGTGTTTCAATACACTCGTTCGCGCGTTGTTCGATCACGATATTATTTACACTCGCAAACATCGTTGTCAGGAACAAAATCAACTGCACCGATAAATCGCTTCCGCGCTTTTGCATCTCGTTTCCGCTTTGATCGATCGCTCACGGACGACATTCGAATCCGATTACTTTCGTTCGTATCCGATCATTCCTCGACGAACGGTGTCTCTTTGAAACTTATTTTCGTCCATTTTTATTTTTTTCTGGCTGAAACGTTCCATATTCGCTTCTTATTAACCGTTTTAAAATCCTTATGTTGCAAGTATCGATAGTTACGATGATTTTCTGTCGTTACGTATCGAGAATCAATTAATCGATGATAATCGATACATAATCGCGAATCGAAATCTATCGATACGATGATACACTTTACTATGCGTAGTGCGATGATTGCGCGCGCATGAGAAATTCGACCGTATAATAGAAAAGTTTGCGCGCGAATCTTTAGCCATGATGAAACGAATTCTAATGAAAAATATATCCGATTAAAGAATTAAAATTTCCGCTTCTTTCTTCTTTCTTTCTCACGGACAAATACACAACACGCGTGTGCACGTGTACACACGATCTCTTCTGATTTTTCTTTCTTTTTATTTTTCCCGAATACGTGTCATGCATCGACATCACAATTAAAAACACACAGTGTGATTTCTTTCAAAGAGAAAGAAAATTTGCAGACGAGCGAGCTTGGACCCACGAATGAAACTGAGCTAATCTCCAAAGCCCTCCCGCTTTACTCTGAATCGCGCCTCCACCGATGCTGAACGATCGTTCTGTTTCTTTTTCTCTTTCACAGTTCTCCCTTTCTGTCCTTCTCTCATTTTCCGCTTCACCCCTCTGATGGAAACCACGCACCAAGGATAGAAGTCCACGCTACACCTTGCTGCGCCGATTCCATCGAAGATAGGTAGGAGAAGGTCAAGAACGCATGCGTCCTTGTCCCCTTCGTTCTCTCATTCTTTCATACGATATTAATGTTTCATATTTTACGAATTTTATTTTACAATCGTATCGTTATTATCATAATCGCTGCAAAATCTATTCTTTTTTGCAATCTATTCTTCTTTTTTGATTTGAATAAATAAGAATGAATATAACTTATCGACGAAAGAAAGAAAAATGATTTGCATTATCGACGAAAGGTATATCCCTTATCGACAGAAGCAACAAGATTATTAGGGCGAGTTATCGTTTAAATATAAAATTTAGAAACTCATGTATCATGATTAACTGGCAAACGGTGAAAAGAGAACATTGACTAGGATAAGAAAGATCGATCGAAGAAGCCTTGTAACACTTTGAATGGATATCAATCGCGTGTATGTTTTTTTTATGTTATTTGTTAAGAAAATGTTTAAATATAGATGTTGTGACGCGTATCCATCTCATATCGTACCGTAACAGAGCAATAATAGAAATACTATGTCTCACTGATGATAAGGTGTTGTGATAACACGCTCAGGAAACAATGTGATAACATTAACTTCGGTTATTGATACGAATAATGAAATCGATGATCGTAATTCTATTTTCCTCATTTTCTCGATTGAACGCGAAGAAAATATGAAAATGATGAGAAATGAAATCGCGATCGAACAAGCAATAGAACAATAACGACAAGATGTGTCGGTAAAAATGTCATTTGCGTTAATATGCAAAGTACAAAAGCGTTTTATCGTTAAATCACCATGACTCATTGTTATATGCAAGATATATCCGCTAAAATCGTTTCCTTTTAACGATGTTGATTCGTCGATTTAACAGCCCCGTTCAGTTACCATGATAAAAAGTATGCTCAAAGTCGAAGCGTCAAGATAAAAAGTGCGCGTTCAATTATGTTTTTATCTGGCTTACTGTGTAGGTATACACGGAAATGTGATATGCGTCTTTTCTCGTTGCATCTGTTTCTCGTACGATTTCGTCTAAAATCTACGTATCGCGTTTACTCACATGCATCGGAAAGATCAGAAGCAACGGTGAAATTTCGACAGAGATATATCTCGTATTGATACTCCAATGATCATTCGTGGAAACGCATTTGCATAAACGTTTACAATATTGGCCGATGATACGCGAAACTTGTCAAAAGATGATGTATGTTTCGATACATATGTTGATACTTAACAGCGACGGTTACACTCAGAGAGGTTAGAGTCAGAGACTCTCGTCAAGTCGGTAAAAAGAGAGAAAATGCTCGACTAACTTACCACCGTACCAATTGCCCACGTGATTTTGCAACGCCTCCGGATAATCTTTAGGGACGGTAGTTTCGACGTCGAACGTGCCGAACGTAAAGTTTGGCTGCTTCTTGATAAATTCTACCATGGACTTCATCATTAGCTGACAAGTATGTCTGCCGGCGAGCTGACTCTGTCCGTTAGTCGCGTAGACCAGATGCACCTTCCGCCACTCGTATCTGCGGTAACGTTACAAATTACCGAAGCTGAAGCTAACGCAAAAGCTTGTGAATCGGTTTCAAAGTGATTCTCTCTAACTGATAGCTCCCCAGCTGATTCTCCAGCTGATTCGCCAGCTAATTCTTCTCCCATTTACCGATTCATCAAAGCGATGAAGAAATTGGCGAGATCTCTGAAGGCCAAATTTCCAACTCGGGTTGTCATAAAGTACTCGTCCTTGCATTCTGTTTTCTTTTGCGTAAAATCGAAGGTAAATCCACCGGTAGTAATTAACGGTGCGCCGAAGAATTTTACCACTCTGCCAACGGCCGCTGAATTAAAAAAATCGTACTTCCTTTTGAACATATGAAACTGTTGATAGACCCGCGGTATACAATACTTACCTACGCAATAATCGCAAGCAGGGCCGAGGAACAAATGTACGCAATTCGAGAAGCTATCGATCGCGCCAATTTGGGCGTACGTTGCATCGCAATGATCGTCTTGCGAAAGAAACTTTAATTTCAACCAAGAAGGTAAAAGACCTCGTAATTTGGCTTCATAGACGGCCAAATCTATAAATTGAACCAATGACAAGTCTCTGAGACAATGAGTATTGTTGCTACTATTACTATGTTTATAAAAAATACTTTACTTATAAAAAAATATAACGACGATTCGAAGTTTTCGAGGAAAACTTACCGAGAACTGGAAGAACTTTCGGCAACGCTATATCAAAGCTTGGATCGGCTGGTAAGAGGAGAGCTACTCTCAATTCACAGGAAATGCCACCGTGACGATTTTTTTTACAAAGAGCTTCGCACTCACGAGCCAGTTGTACTTCACGACAAGTCATTTTCCCATTCACCGGACACGTTAGCCAGGCGATCGTCAATGCGATGATCCAATTGATACCCATGTATGTGTGTACGTTTCTCTATACGACTCTTCTTCCTTTATTCACGTTTCGTATACTTTTCTTTTTTTGAACGAGATCGTTGTACTATTCCGAACACTTGAACGAAAACGACGAAACCTCGTTCATCACTGTTTCGCTACTGGGCCGAATTATACGACCAACGATTCCCCTTTTCGAGTCCATCCTTTTCTTCGTGAATCTCCGCCCTCTAGTTTCTTTTTTCGATCGTTACGCCGTCGATCAGGATGAGCCAATTATCCGGACAACTCGACGATTCGAAGCATTTCAATCCTGAAGAAATCGCGATGCGATTTATTTTTCTAATTATTCACTCTCTAATTATTTTCAAACTTTTCCTGTTTAAATATTTCGAATAAGTGTCACGAATCTTTCCGCACTTATTATAAGATCATCGGAAATGATACGGTCCGATCCAAATTTCCAGTTTCATCGATCGAAGTAGAAACAATTGCTGCGAAAGTGAATTTGGCGGCTCGCGTTACTATTGCACCCTTTTGTTTCACTTTGTCGGTGAAGTGGCGCGAGACTTCGATCCGAGAATTCGAAACAAGTTCCTAAGAACGAAAAGAAAACTACTGACAATTCCGTTCGATGATCTTAAATCGCATTAGCCAGTCGCAAACACCCACTTCTCGTTCTCGCTCGTGTCGTGTTATCGCTGATTTTCTATCGCGTCGATTGATAATAGCTATCGAAAGCTATTCGCTCACCTCTTCTCACATTTTCTTCGACAACTTTGATTAATTACTTAATGTCATTCGTTTTAGGCGG
>NW_006263331.1:353278-363327 GCF_000469605.1 Apis dorsata
TTTTTATTTTATATCATATCGTCGAATCTTATAGTAATTCATTATTCTGATAGCATGTTAACCCCACATTGTGCATGACGTATATATAATATATATTGAAAACTAATCCAAATCTTTTAATTTTTAAATATTTAATTAATCTTTGAAGATGCTGCAAATAAAAAGATAAAAATAAAAATTTAAATTTCTATTTAAAAAAATCCTTAACAAAAAAGTCATTTTATATCTTTTTTTATAAATTTTATAAACTTATTATTATAAATAATAATGAATTCATACAAACGATGTATTTATTAAAAACAGAAAACTTTTCGATTCCAATCAATTCGATTCTGATCGATGAATTGATATACGAATTGTTCAGAAAACATTTATTTCTTGATATTTTGAATGCTATGGATTTAAATTCTAAGTAATACTCATATTCTTATTCTTACAGTTAAAATAATAAATATCTCAATATATATTTCAAATATTTTAAGTACAATTTTCATGAATTTAAGTCGTATTGTAATTGTATTATTTTGAAAAAGGATATAAAAAAAATACAAATTTGTATAAAATTAATTTTTTATTAATTTTATTAATATCTGATAATCATAGAATTTAATAATCTCTAAAAAAGTTTTGAAATCTTTCTTAAAAATATATAATAATTTATTTGTCTTTGTCAGTAACGGACAAATAGACACGTTCCGAAAAATTATATGTGGTTTCCTCTCACTTAAATTGCCTAGTTCATGAATATTTTATGGCAAAACAATGTATTATTCGATACTTAGGTTAAATTTTGTTTATTTAAGTTTTCAAGAAGAAATTAAATATGAGCGTTATCAATACGAATAAATTTTACAACATCGAAACGATTACAAAATTACAGGATATTGAAAAACGAAAATCCAATAATGAATTACTGAAAAAATCTTCAAAAATGCCATTGAGCATTTTAAAACCATCTATGTTTTGGATGGAATTTAAAAAACAAGTGGATGCACTTAATACGGCTTCGAAAGAAAGTAATGATTATGATATGCTTTGTACTTTTGTTTATCAGAAAGACAATGGTTGTCGTAAATTCGTAGTAGCTCATCCTGAAATATATTGGTGGTATTACAAGCATCGATCAGAAGAAAGGCGATGCTCTTATGAGGTAATGTATATGTTTCATTGTGTATTTAGAGAAACTATACGTAGAAATAATGCAATAAATTTAATCCAGGTAATTCCTGAAAATTATCCTTGCCGATTATATTTGGACTTAGAATATTCGATCGAAATAAATTCGGAAAAAAATGGTCCTTTTATGACAAATATGTTAATCGATATTTTTTGTGCATATCTACTTGAACATTGGCGTGTACCTTGCAATAGATATAATGTAATTAATTTAGATTCAAGTACTAACGAAAAATTCAGCAGACACATTATATTTAATGTTAAAAATATAGCTTTTAAAGATAATTACCATGTCGGTAAATTAGTAAAATCAGTATGTAATGATATATTGCATTATATTACGTTTAAGGAAAAAGAACATAATATTTTAAGTTGTTTCGATAGATCGCTAGTTGAACGATTGATTGTTAAAACGAAAAAAGGCAAAAAATTATTTATTGATACCTCAGTTTACACTAAAAATAGACATTTTAGGATATATAAATCTACCAAATGGGGAAAACAATCAAATCTAACAATGGCCAATGATTGTCAATATATTCCATTCAATACAACCAATGACAAAGAATTAAACATATTTTTAGATTCTTTAATATCTTATTTTGTTATGAAAAAAGATTTAATATTATTAGAATATTTACAAAATGGTACTGTAAATACAAAATGTTTCAAAGAAGAAGTACATCAATATAATTATGAAGAAAAAAATAATGTCTGCTCAAAATATCCAATGTTGGATAAATATATTCACAGTATGATATATCCTGGAAAAATACGTCTATGTAAATATTTTGAAGATGTAAAAATATTGATATATGAAATTTTGGGATATAGGTATATATAATTTTTTATATATAATAATAAAATTATAAAACTAGTAATAGAATTAGCATTATTTTTTCTTGTTAATAGGTATTGTGAAAATATTGACAGATGGCATAAAAGTAATAATATATTTTGGGTTGTAAACTTAAAAAATAAAACAATTTATCAAAAATGTCATGATCAAGATTGTTTTGGTTTTAAATCTAAACCAAAACAATTACCAGAAGAAATTTGTTTTCAAATTGATGAAGAAGGCGATACATTTTTGACTTCTGCTATAGAGAATATAGCATAGCATACTCTTTTTGATATCAAAAGTTTTTATTGAGGTAGAGACATCTGAAAGACAATATCATTAAATGGAAACAACACATAAATAGGAACAAAGTTATTGTACAATCAGGTATATAATATACATCTTTCTTTCTATGATATTTTTTTATGAAATTGATACAAATATTGTAATGTTAGAATATAAAACATTTACATGCTTTCAAACTTGTTTTTGCAAATGTAAAATATATATAGTACAGTATAAATGCAAAATAATTATGCAATATCATGTCTAATATTGCAAATATTTTATAATCATTATATAGATTATTATATGTATTATATTAAGATATATATTACATTACACAGATTATTTACAATTTTTATAAATAGTCAAAATAGATCAATTCATGTACACAGACATATATATATATTGTAATTGTATATAAGAAATTTGAATATATGTGCGTGTAGAAAATTAATTTTTCATATTCTATGCAATTATTTATATTTGCACTACCCTGAATGTACATAGATACAACATGGCATTTTGGTTGTGTTATGGACATGTAGCAAAAAGAGTTTGTATAAATTCCATCTGTTTACCTGACAATTTTTTATAATTGAACGTTTTTTCACATGTGTCCCTTTTTTATGATACAATAAATAGTGTAAAAGAAACTAATTACAAATATAATCAGTCTCATTTGTTATCCTACAGAATATCATAAAAATAAAATATTATTTTTAAAAATTCTTCATGCTGATTTCATCGAAATTGTATATTTCATGTATGATATCATCGCTGATGTAACGCCGGTGATCCAATATATCCATTTCTACCTGTATCTTTGTATCGTGATCACGGATTACATTACCACTCTGCTCGTACAACATCATGTTAAAGACTTTCTATTGGTCAAAACCAATATCATTATTTCAAATATATTGCAATTATTGGTCAAACAAATAGTTTTGTAAGAAAAAAATAACGTAATAAACCCCTGCCTTCGTCGGTTGAGTCTTCTATATCTATATCTTCATCACTCATGTCACTCACGTCACATGTATCACTTTGTTCCATTTCTGCAAATGTTAAAGTTTCGATTTCCTCAATAAGATCAGTTTCCTGTGTATCTCTAGCATCCAGTACTTCACTTTCTTTATCACTTTGTTCATCATCCACACTATGCTCAGAAACAATATCATCATTTGCAAAAATACGATTAGCAGTAGAAATATTTCCATCTTTTGAAAGCTTATAATTTTGATAATTTTTCGATGCATGTCTCATACGAAGTAGAAAATCTGGCAATCCTAAAATATATAAATATAAAGTTATACATATTAAAAAAAATCTTTTTTATATAATTTTTTTAAAAATATAAAAGATATACCTGTCATTGTGACCCATGAAGTAATCGTAGATGGAACATTTACACCAGGATCATCAAAATAAGTTAAGCCAAATTCAATACCTGGTTGATGAATTTCTGTATAAGGTCTTATCACCATATATGACCAATATGTTGTGACTCTATTTGAATAATGTTAACAGAAAGTTCTTTTAAAGTTCTCTTCTTACTTTTTCATTTAGTTTACAATTCAAGTATTTTTACATAATGCAATATAAATTAAAAAAATGCTAATTGACTAATTCAATATATATAATGCAAAAATGCATGTACACACATACACACACACACATAATAAATATATATATTTACTTATTTATATATATGAAATGAATAAATTTCATGTTGTATAAGAATGAGAAAAAATTCTCAAAAGGACTTAGGATACCTGTATATTCCAGGTTTATTAGGCACATTTGGATGTTCCGTTACTTTACTTATAATTATGATTAACTGTTTTTCTTTATCAATAACCCATCGTCGTTGATATACATAGTCTCTGTTCATAAATAATCTCTAAAATTGCAATAAATATATATAATAAATAATAAAATTAAATTGGTATAAATAATCGTTACGTTATATGGATTATAACATACCGGCCATATTGTTTCCCAATATATAATATCAATACCATTGTTATCAGATTTTTGTAATGATGGATCAGTATCTATAACTTGTAATTCTCGAGCAGTTACATCCCATTTTTTTCGATATTCAAGATCTATCTGAGTATGCAGAAAATCTTCGGCCGTAACATCCGAAAATGTACCATAAACTTTATATGAAAATAATCCTCCAAAATTTGGTTCTTCTCTTCTCCAAATAAGCATATCTTGTCGTTCTATATATGGTCTCCAACCATCCGCTGAAATCAAAACAGCTATATGTTAGTTATATATAAATATGTTCATTACAAAAACAATAAGAACCAATCAAAAAAGAAAATATTTACGTACGATCTACATTGGAAGTGGCACTAAATTTTTCACCATAACATGTACAATAGTTTATTCCTGGTTGTGGATTATCTATGAGAATTCTTTGGTTACATTTTTGACAAATAACCGTAGTATCTTTTAACTTATAAATTCCTTCAATTTCCTGTGTACAACTAATAAGAAGGCGTAAAATATAAATGAACAAAATAATCAATGTAATAAAAATATTATGGTAAATTTTAATCTTTAAAAAGAAATATAAAAATAACTTTACCTATTTACTTCTTCTTCAGTTATTCTTTCACGATCCCAATTATACATCGTTACACCAATACTACTCGTTAGAAAATGTTTAGCATTTTTTAATGTACGACGTTTCCAACTTTTTATAAATTCTTTAAGCGCTACTTCATCCCATATTCGTGTATATAAATGAAATATTTGCAAACTCCTCCTAATACGTTGTGCAGCAATAAATTCAAATTGTCTTGCACAAGCTTTGGTTACTTGAACACGTTGTTCTTTCAACCAAAATGCTACTCTATCGCGATACTGAAGAAATCTTCCATAATTTTTGTATTGTCCGAAAGAAGCTAACCTGGTTCCGTTTCGAATATAATTCGTACTTAACTGCTTTGATAACAAGCCGGAATATTGCATCACATACATCGTTAGTTTTTGCTTTTATTTGATAATCCTTGAAGAAGTTTTTTCAAGTAAAATAAAAAGACGCTGGTTATTGTTTCTTTTTTTCTGTAAACTTGAATTATCTCGGGGAAATGTTTTATAGGTTATTTCAAGCTGCTTAAAGTTATAATTGTTACAAAATTAATCAAGAGACATTATTCTTTATATTGATTTCGATAAATGTTACGATAACGTATTCATCGTATTTTTATTTAAAAAAGAATTAGAAATTACTTGTGAAAGTTGTAAAACATGATAATATTATGTGTTGCTACTCAGAATCATATAATACTGATGTACTTAGATTCATGAATATATCGATATCTAACACTTGAATATATCGAATGTATAAAAAATCGATTACAATTAATCGATTTAAAAAGTGTTCGATATATTAAATCTCATTTGATCAAGTTATTATTATAATTCATATATGTAATTAATTTTAAAAACATTTGTAATAGATAAAAAATTACAAATAAATTAATAAATTATTAAATTACAGATAAAATTTAAATTTTATAAATAATTTTTTGAATTTAAGATAAAAAAATAAATTATAAAATCTTAATAATATTCATTGATATATAATGATAAATTTCTCTGAACAAATCGATTTTTACTTATCTGTGTCACTTTGTAATCAACTTTTATTAATTAAATGCACTTAGAACACAACAATAATTAAAAAAATAGTAATTCATATTCTCGATAGTTTGATAACTATCGATTCTAATATAAAAAAAAATAATCATTTCGTTATCATTTTTTTTACAAATAAATAAATTGTTTATGGTGCAAATCTAACAAGTATGATAAAAATGCTATAAAAGCATATCGATTGATAGTATTTGATTGATTATTTAATGTTGACCGATTTAATATAATATAAAAAATCGAATTTAATAAATAAATGATTAAAGGAAGATAATATAGAAGACATAAAAAGAAATTATATTTCTCTTTTATTATTATTATATTATCATTCGTATCGATAATTTTATAAGGCACATTCGTGCGATTGAAAACATTTCAAGCAATTCTTCGTTTGCTAGAACCGGATATGTGAAGCCAATAAGTTATCCGATGCTTTCAAACAAATCAGCCAATGATTGTTAAAATCGTACAATTCGAACGATTTTCTCAAACAATCCAATGTTTAATCTACGATGTTTCCTCTAATATTAATCGAATAATTTTCAAATTCACTCATTCAATTTCCGACAATCCAACATTTTTCGCGCTTCTATCTGTAAATTAAATACAAACCACTTTTGGTCAATAATTGTTTTTTTTTCTCACTCAATCTATTGAGAGTGAGAAGAAACAAATTGAGAGACATACCTGTATCAAATGGTAAACACTTAGCAATTGTTCCACTGAAGGTTTAGCTTGTGTAGCACACTCGGTTCTAACACCCCATTCGACAACTCCGATCCTTTGACTTCTTTTTCCCCAACCAGTCGAAAAATTCAATTGAGCTTCAACTCCAGTATTCAAAATCAAACATAGTAGCAATATAATCGAGAAAACGAAAAAACCCAGTCGAAGCTTACGATGCCTATGAAATTTAGCAAAAACGAAACATATAGTATAGATAAATTAAAGATCGAGATATATAAGAATCAATAAAGCATCAATCACATTGTATATATAACAATCACTTACATGTCGTCAATTAGAATCGCGAATAAAACAAGCAACGCGATTCGTAAAAGTTGTCTTCGTATTTGATACTCGATGTGCGTGCAACGTGAACACATGTGACAGGACAACGAGACCGAAGCTCATTTTATAGGTTATCGGCATCCCCTTCTCAAGAAGTTTTCTTCGCTCGATGTCGAAGGATAGATTTTCAAAGGTAGCATGTCGCAATCAAACGATTCAAAGGTTTCTTTCTCGTTCAGTAAACGTCACTATGAAGCCTGATACGAATTTCATTAATTAACTGGTGTTCAATGATTTGGGAAATTTCCGATTTATAATTTTCTTTCAATGTCATCGTCTTTTATTATTGCTACAAAAGAAAGAAGAACACGAAGTTACATGTATCTCCGACGACGATAGATGGATTTCGCGAGTAAAGAAGATGTGCTGCGTGTATATCTTGCGATCAACTATCACATGTCAAATAGGTCGCGCGAATAACCGTTTTGGTCTCACGAATCTTACTTATAATTTATAATAAGCCTGTATATGCGTTTACCTCTGGCTAAAACATCTATTCATGATCTTCGTGTCGGTTGCGGAACAAAATCGTATTTTTACTTTTCTTTTCCCTCTTTGTTTTTTCTTTAGTTGTACATAAGGGCAGTGTTTGAGTATAATAACGTAATATTAATGTATAAGCGAATAAATCCGCTCTTAGTATCGCCGATATACGATAAATAAGTTTCATATGAAACCGAACTAAATTTCGCCATTTAATTCGATAACACTGCGTCGATAAATCGCATTTCTTATTTACCGCTCGTCGACGGAGGCGTTCTTTGTACTGAGATGGAGTGTATCGTTAAAAAAAACCGCGCCCGTCTTTCCTGTTTAACACAGTCCACGTTCATTGATGCATATTTTAATATTCCGACAAAATGTTTCCGAATTATAATTATAATTGTTCGATGGCAAAAAATCCTCTAAATAGCATCCATTCATGATATGATACGTAAGAACTTATCCTTACGGATCCTTGAGATCACACGCTTTCATATAAGCTGCATTCTATCTTATCGTATAAATTACACGTAAAATTTTTCAAGGTTGCACTGAGCCGACTCGGGAAGCGCAAATCCAAGACACATGCATACCTATTCCAATTCCACTATCGATACGATTTATGTATCTTTTTTAATTATTGTTGTTGTTACTATCATTATTATTATACATATACATATCGCGGTTGATTTATCGTAAAAAAAGCTTACAAATTATTATCACATATATACGTGTACGTACGTGCGCGAACGCCTACATAGGTACACGGATATATATATATATATATATATACACACATATATATATATATTTTTATATATATATATACATAGAAATATTCGTAAGCGCGCGCACGCATGAAAAGTTGCTTTCGCGAATGAAACGAAATAAATGACGAGAGATGTGACAATCAAATACGCATTTGTCAACAATCGAAAAGAAGAGAATGACAAACAATTTTGCTTTGTGAATCGTTTGCCGCCGATAACATTGCGACCATATATTCGAGTACGATTATTCGGTGGATAGACCTTGGTCATTGGATGCACGATATGGCACTCGGCTCTCTTCTCGCTGATTTTGTCGATTTTATGTTTCGAACATTCATGTTTTAGAACATGTATCGCACGCACACGTCATTCTATACCAATTAAGTTGGCTTACATACACGCGCACAGCATATATCCGATATTTATTTATACGTGTATTCGCATATAAAATTTCGCATACACGATTTCTCATCGCATTCGCGCGCACGTTAATTAACCGGTTAATAAAATAGTCTATAAGTTAAATATACATATAGCAGAGCAACATTACTCTCGCTATCTTTGTTTCGTCTTTTTCTCGTCCTTCGTTTTTTCTTTCAAGTATCGTTACATTTCATTCGCTTCATTTTTCGTCGATACTTTACGTACTTCTGTTCACAATATTCTCATGAACATAGGCAGATATGCATTCATACATACATACATACACACATACATATACGCGCGCACACACATACATACATACATATATATATATATATTTATTCGTTCCTATTACATATGTATAAAAAAATAAGTCCAGACCTCGTAACTTGAATGATTGCTTAAAGAAATTACGAGTTCTTATGCATTTTCGTTCTCTGAAAAAAGAGATCTTCGCGATTGTTTTACACTGAAAATTGTTTCGTTCGTTACTAGTGGAATGCACGCACGGAATAACAGTTGCAATGAACAAATTGCGCGTGTCCATCGTCGTGATGCAACGCGAATAAATATTCGCGATAGTCATCCTCACTGATGCATTGATTTTCATTGCCATTATTTTTTCTTTCTTTCTTTTCGCGTCAACAAGAAAGAATATTATCATCTTTGTTTCCCTATTTTTTTAAGCTCTCGTTACAACTCGGTGTGTATCTAAAATCATATTCATTATCTCTCACAGTGTTGCAAGTTATCGTACAATAAGTCTTCAAAAACACCAAGCAAATTTTGTTTTCTACATGTTGTAAGTCGAGAGAGCGATCTGCTCCAATAAAAGAGAAAAATAGAAAAAAAATTTAACAAATAAAAAAAAACAAAATAAAGGAAGAAGATACGATGGTTCGATTATGTCTAAATAATATGTGGCCATCATTGTCACGAATCAGCACTGTGTCCTTGTATCGGGAGCAGAGAATATCAACATTCTCGAATCCGAATTAAGTACACGAAATGACGAAGTGATACAGCTTCGTCAAAGAGCTGAAACTAGCTGAATCAATTGATATGAACGGTTCGAGTTAAAGTTCGATGTAAGTTTCAACACCAACTCTCGCTTTCTCGTTCTCCGACACCGTCACTTTCCTCATCGCTAGGTTCCTCTCCATACATGTCGGCTAATTTTCGGAATCTCGGTCCAAAATTCGATAAATAATTAAACTTGAGATCTCCGTCGTCAGTGCCTGCAAGAAGAAACATTGAAAAGAATGATTATCGATGATCATAGTATAATGTATAATATGTATTAATGTATAATATATATATATATATAT
>NW_006263331.1:363562-367909 GCF_000469605.1 Apis dorsata
AACCCTCTGAATTGCCTTCGCCTTCATAAGCATAATGCCTGACATCGTCGAATGGGTTTGTATCAGGATCTTTGTCACAGCTTTCTTTCTTGCCATCTAGGAAACCGCAAATGTCTGGTACTTCGTCAGACCCTTGAAATTAAAAAGAAAATATGAACATATTCTATTTTTTATTTTTATATATTTTCTTTTTTAAACAATTATTCTTTTCATTCTTATTAAATATATATATCGAATTCATTGATATCTTACCTCTTGTTTTCATGCCAACCGGTGGTATTTTTGAATCGATAGGCGGAGCATCGTAAATCGTTCGAAGAACGTTTAAATCGTAACCTGTATCTACCTCACCGCCTCCTTCATCCTCATAATTGATTATGTTCTCTCTTATGTCGTCCATATCCTTGTAAAGATCATCAGTTTTCCGTCTGTGTACTACTACTGCTAGCAACAATATCAACAAAATCGCGATGCAAACTAAAATTGCAACAAGAAAATTGGTGTCGATTCCGAAGGAAACGGCCTTTGCCATTCCGTGATCGCAACCAGGATCCGCATTTCTAGATAATGATGGCATTCCTAAGTTATATGTCTGAAATATGTAAAATCGATAAGTAAGAACAATTTAATAGACTCAAAGAATATTTTGGAAGAACGAGAATGATCAAAAATCTCCAAATTTAGCTTAAAATATTAATTTTTCTAAATAAAAATTAAATAAAAAAAAAAAATAAATAAAACTTTAAAATAAATGCATAAAATGTAAAAATTTTAATTATATTTTAAACTCAAAATTTGGTTATTTTTTAATCATCTTTTTTTATAAGATATTACATTTCCATTGAAAGTCATGTTGCGTATACATCCAACGAATCCCTTATTAGTAGGTTTAAAATCCCATCCTAATTGCGAGGCTAGTTGTGCAAAATTAGTTAAAGTTCCACCGATTTGCATTGGGCTATTGACATTCAAGAGCTCGTTTGGTCCTTGCGGTGGGGTTAAACTAATGCAAGCTGAAATTCCGCAATTGTCTACCTTCATCTCAATCGCCTAGAACACATAAGAAATAGATTTTAAAAAAGGATTGATAAAACAATAACAGGATAAAAAATAGGAAGTATTTACATTTTTCGTAAAATAAATATCTATCTTGTGGCTTTTGCCATCAGTGAGTTTAATATGCCGTTGATCGAGTCGTACAGTGCCAGTTCCATAATCCATGTAAAGAACAGCATATCCTTGCTGTAGTTCCAAAGCCATAAAGTCTTGAATTTTCATCTTCGGGCTATATGTCATAGGACCAAAATAAAACACAAGACCGTTGTCCATATGAGGCGTTATCTCGAGACCTGAAATAATAGAAACGAATTCACGTGATGAACACAAGATATTAAAATAAATAACAAAGCGCGAAAAGGAAACAATTTACCAACCCAGATGAGAGTCGTCGCAAGCTTGACCAGGCGGTGGCATTATGGCCCAGCCATCTCCGTGAAATCCAATGCCGAGTAGTTCGCATCTTGGTCCCTCAAGACCAGGAGGGCACTCGCATCGGTCAGCCAATGGCGTGCCTCCATTCAGACAAACTATTGGTTCGTACACGTGACAAGTGCACTGTGGATCTACGATCGCTCGTACGCCAACGAATGAACTCGTATTCGTATAAACTGGATATGGTACTGTACTGGCATTCAGATAGCTACGACAACTATTGTTGCAATATTGTTTCTCGAACAGACACTCGTCAATATTCACAAGAAGAATATCGGTCTTTAACTCTCGCTCAATTTCTTTCGCATGTTGGGCCAAAATCGTGTTCAATTTCTCGGGAGCGTAATAGGGACTGCCGTGTGCCGAGAAGCGCACGTCTAACAAGCTCTCGTTATTGTGATGCGGCGAGTGAAGCACCGTGAACACGTCCACGTTCTCCACCGAAGTGTTGAGCATGTCGGCGATTCTTTCTTGAAATATTTCCTTTTTGCTGATACCGCTTTCTTCATCGGGCGCGACAAAATCGTGCGCGGTCATTCCAAAGAAACGCACCGAGCCCGACCTCTCCACCGCTTCCTCGGGCAATTCTTTCACAGTGACGTTCACGTATGCGTTCACTTGATGCCGCGGGATATACGTACTGTGTTCGGTCACTATGAACTTGAGAACAAACGTGTCGTTCGAGATACCCGAGAGAAGCGTGATCATGCCGGTGTGTTGATTCAACAAAAATCCTTCATGGGTCGAGGCCCAGGCAAAATGTTTATCAGGCAAATCCCAGTCATCCGGATCGTTCACGTACACTCGGCCGATCTCCGTTTTCGGCGCTTCGCCCTTGTAATTATAAACGAATATCGAGCTCGAGCCTTCCGACATCGGATTATCGTTCTCATCCCCTATTATCACGGTTAAAGTCGACGTTCCCGTCATCGGTGGTGTACCGCTATCCGTGATAGCGATCGGGATATCGTAACTCTTTCGTTCTTCTCGATTAAACTCGACCCGTGCAAACAAGTCGGCGTCTCGAATAGCGAATTTCGCCTGGATCTTGTCGTCGGCGGTATTCTTGTCGATTTGGAAGTGAAAAGGTGGGCCGTTCTCTTCCGAGTCCCAATCTCGAGCCTTCAGTTCCGTTATCTTTCCGGGAGGCTTGTTCTCGTCCCAAACCACCGGATATGGCATATCGAGGAACGGTGCGTTGTCGTTTATATCGATCAACGTGATATTCACCATTACCAGTTCTCGTAACGCAGTCGGGGATCCATCCTCATCTCGAGCCATCACGATCACCTGAAAGCATATTTCAGTGTCCTCATTTGTGTCGCTTTTGTTAAACGGGAGGGGAAGGAAAATTTACCGTCCACATGGGATATCCTAAAGGCGGATCGCGATCGAGAGGTTTCTTCAACGTTATACAGCCAGATTTATCGATACCGATCAGAGGTTGCTGATCCTCTTTTACAATAGCGTAAGCAATATGCTGATCAGCATTTCTGTCCGTGATATCGGGATCGTAAGCGACCACGGTGGTGATGCAACCTGCAACGAGGCGAAGAAGTAATTTATTCAATCACAAGTGATTCTTTATGATTAAATAATACTTGAAAATTTCGCTCACCTTCAACCAGTTTTTCCTCCTCTATAGTAGGATTCTTGTTGAAGTCTTCGAAAACTGGAGGATTATCGTTCACGTTCTCTATGAAAATCTTTACCTGCGCGGTGTCGTTGTACAACCCGTCGAACGCTCTAACGGTTAAGTTGTACTCCGTGATTTTCTCGTAATCCAAAGGTTTCTTCACGCGAATCTTACCAGTTGTGTCTTCGATATAAAAACTATCGTCGGTGTTGCCGAATATAATACTGTATGTCACCGGACTGGCAGTGTCGGAATCGAGAGCCTTCACCTCTGTGACAGCCTCGTTTATGTTTGCATTCTCGAGGATCGAATTCGCGGTGTACACAGCTTGCGTAAAGTGAGGGGCATTGTCGTTTTTATCCGCGATCTCGATCCTGAACACTTGCTGACCCTTGTTATGCTCTCCAGTCTTGAAAAGGGCGCTGGGGGAATTGTCCACCGCGATAACCTTCACGTTATACGTATCCTCGTCTTCTCTGTCAAACGTGGTCAACGTGGTAATGTTGCCGGTGTACTTGTCGATAGCGAATAGATCTCTGAAGTTGTCCAGCTCGTACGTAACCTAAAAAATTACAAAATTAATTAAATATTAATTAATTAAATATAGAACAATCTACTTTAAAGAAATTAATAATGAGAAGAGGGAAAAATGGATCACTCTACTTTAGAGAAATGAATAATGAGAAGAGGGAAAAATGAATGATTAGTAATACAATATAGAACAGTATATTCTACTACTTTAGAGAAATGAATAATGAGAAGAGGGAAAAATGGATGATTAGTAGTAGAATATAGAACATTATAGTCTACTACTTTAGAAAAATGAATAATGAGAAGAGGGAAAAATGGATCACTCTACTTTAGAGAAATAAATAATGAGAAGAGAGAAAAATGGATGATTAGTAATAGAATATAGAACACTATATTCTACTACTTTAGAGAAATGAATAATGAGAAGAGGGAAAAATGGATGATTAGTAGTAGAATATAGAACATTATAGTCTACTACTTTAGAAAAATGAATAATGAGAAGAGGGAAAAATAGATCACTCTACTTTAGAGAAATAAATAATGAGAAGAGGGAAAAATGGATAATTAGTAGTAGAATATAGAACATTATATTCTACTACTTTAGAGAAATGAATAATGAGAAGAGGGAAAAATGGATGATTAGTAATAGAATATAGAACACTATATTCTACTACTTTAGAGAAATGAAT
>NW_006263331.1:367998-371264 GCF_000469605.1 Apis dorsata
CGATTTTGGAACCTGATTGTGAGCTGAAGTCCCGTCGGCGTCTATGGCGCGCACTTGCATCACAGGAACTCCTGGAGGTTCGTTCTCGAGCACGCTCCCCTTCTTCATCTCGCGAAAGACCGGTATATTGTCGTTGACGTCTAACACTTCTATAACGACCGTTGTCTCAGCGGCCAACTGATACTTATTCTGCACCCGCACGATCAACGTGTACTGCGTGTTGCTCTCGTAGTCGAGGTGTTGAGAGAGCTTTATATCGGCTACGTCCTTGTTCGATTCCAATCTGCAAACGTAATAGAAAATGAACGAACGAACGTGGCGTGCAACTCGACGGTCGAGAGAAAACTGTTTACCTGAAAGTATTCCCTTTATTCGTTTGCTCCGTTGTACCTGGAACCAGCTCGAACAGAAGTTTATCGCCGCTGTTCAACACAGCTTTTAATTGAACGATACTCGCATCGAAGTCGCTGAAATTTTCCTGCAATCGAATTGGCTCGGCAGGCCTCGGCAAAAATACCGGTGCTTTCTTGTGCGACTCCACCACTCGTATATCCAGATCGATCACGTTCGACTTCGGATTCTCTCCTTGATCCTGGGCTGTCGCGGTCATGCTGAACTTGTAATCCGGAACTTTCTGCAAAGATTGGACAAAATTATCGACCAATTCTTCATCCTTCCAGCTCATCGAGAACAATTTTCAATAGTTTTTCATTGTACTCACGTCGATGGTTTTGTTGAGAAATATCACACCCGTGTTGCGATCTATTCGAAAGTATACACCGTCCTCGGGCTTCTTAGGCGAAAGGCTGTAATATACGACGGAGTTGTTGCCGTCGTCGATGTCCGTTGCGGATACCCTCATAACCTCTCGGCTAAGGGGCAAGTCTTGCGGCACTGATTCGGTGTACGCCTACGTTTCGAGGACGAACACCGGGAACAAAGAATGGCGCTTCGAATTCGAGTTCTCTTAAAATTCATCTCTACCTCCCTTCCCATCATCCTCTCTGTATCACTCTAAGCAAACTCTCTAAACATACGTGTGCATGCGTCCAGAGATGAAAAAAAATCAAAACTCGATGAAACAAGCCGCGATACGGACGAGTTAAGATCTCGAACGATCTCTTGACTAACGTTCGAAACGCTCAAGCGTTAATAATCCACTGCGTCAACAAAAGAACACAGGATACTCATTCGCATTCCCAAGTGAAAAAAAAAAAAGAAGAAGAAGAAGAAATGTAGCAATAAGAGAGAGAGAGAAAAAAAAGAAACAAAACATCGAAATATACACATGTATACACCGGGAAAATTCAAGACCAACCTTCCATACGTATCCACGAAAGACCTGGGTTTGAGAAAAAAAAAAAGAAAAAGAAAGAAATCGAAGCAAGAGGTGGTTAGTGTAGCACAATCGTATCGTATAAAGCATAAGAGAGAAGATACGCTGCTGCGTTAATTGATGGAATAAAAAAAATACAATGAAGTTACGGGAGATTCGATTGGTCCTTAAAAACCATGTATATGTATATTTCATATATATATATATATGAAAGTTGAAAAAAAGACACACGATGATTTTCGCGGGTGAAGAAAGGCCACGACAAATGGTGACGATAATGATGCATGTACAATGTGTGTATGGACGAATCGATTGACCCATAAAAGGGCTCGAATTAAAATACATTTGTTCTGTTGTGAACGAGTTAGGCGCGTACCACTTTGTCAAAAACAGGGGAATTGTCGTTCACGTCCTCGATGGTGACTTTGAACGTGCACACATCGTCGAGTTGCGGTCTTCCATTGTCGGTCGCGAGAACGGTCAGGTAGGCCTCCTTTTCACGAGCTGGTTCATCCCTATCCAACACCTGCGTCGTCCTGATCAATCCGGTCCTATTGTTGATCTCGAATTTCAGCTTCTCACCCGGAGCGGTCACGAAACTGTAAGTGATGGTACCTGCGAGAAGAGCATATATATTATTAACACGCACTTTAATTCGATCTCTTAATTTTATTCCTTCGTCGATATATAAATAAATGATAAATAATTAAAAACCTCCGTTGTCCGGATTGTCCCTGTCCTTGGCGTGTACTTGGATCACAACTGTGCCCACCGGTTCCTCCTCCTTCACAACTGGCGCGTAATTCGAACAATTCGAAAACACAGGCTTGTGATTGTGATTTTCATCTTGCTGCATCTGTGGAGGGGGGAAAACAACGAACGAAATACGTGATTCCCTTCTCCATTCCCTTTTTCTTTTTTGCACGGAGATAAAAGGAAGAAGAAGGAAAAAAAAGAGATGATAAATCGAATGAAGCGAAGTAATCGAAATGCACTCACCGCAAATTCTTCGTCGTTGGAGAATTGAGATCTTAAATCCAGGTGTCTAGAATGCCTCAATCTGGTCGCGTCGGCTGAAACATGGAATGGGGGGGAAACGGGTAAATAGAAAATTCGTTGGAATCTCTCTTCCCGGTGGATTAGACACGCGCGGAGAAGAATTCCTCCTCTCGCGAGAATCGAGAACAACGCGCGTTATTTCGACTGTTTGCCAGACGTGTGTGTATGCGCGCGCCGCTCTCCCCTCCCCTCCCTCGCTCTGTTGCAGCAGAAGACTGGAAACACGGCACTCGTAAAAGCTTTCGATTTTACGCGATAACACGCGCCACTTCGGCCATCAGGTATAAAAGGGAGAGGAATAAATAATGGAGGGAAAAAAACTAGGCGTGGAAATTGAATAGGTGCCTTCCCTCAAAATTCGTCTAATAATTATTTCAAGTTTGCAGATCTTACGATATCGATCTTCTGCAATTTTCTCTCCTTCTTTTTTTATTTTCTTTTTTGTTTTTGTTTTTCGCAAGTGGGGAACATGACTTTATCGCTACCACTTTCGCGAAATCACGTTAAATACTTTTTCGTCGAAGCCATCGAAAAGGGATTTACGATCAAAATCCTTTTCGAATTGTCGTTGATAAAAGCGAAAACCGAACGAAGGCAAATAATGGATTCTGCGAGAATCTGATAAAGCGTTTTCCTCCCAATTTTTCGTTTCCAAGCCTTTGATTTCACGGTCCAGATTTTCGAATTTCGAGCAACAAACAGATTCCAAGGGATATCGAAAATCATTTATCGAAATTACACGATCCACGTTATGAAATAAAGTTTTATTTTTCAATTTGGTTAGTAGTAGAAAAAATAAAAAATGAAAAATAAAAGAGAGAGAGAGAGAGAGAGAGAGAGAGAGAGAGAGAGAGAGAGAGAGAGAGAGAGA
>NW_006263331.1:371474-372386 GCF_000469605.1 Apis dorsata
GCATAGATCGAAGTTTGACCTCGATTAAAGTGGCTCTATCTGGTACTTTTTTTATTTTTTACCATTATATATTGAAACAAGTTTCAAGTTTCAAAATTTCAATTCAATTTCGAATAAAATTAAAAGATACTTTGCGTGCTTTTAAAAGAATTAAAATCAAGTGTCTTTACCATTCAATGATATCATTGAAAAAAAAAAAAAATAATAATAATAACAAAAACTTTCCACGTACGTTTTCGACGTAACGCTAGATAAAAAATTTTAATTAACGAGGATAATGTAATGGGTCACGATACTCTATAAGCATCGTGCTAACCTGTCTCGATAACCCTTTTCCTCTACGCGCTAACCTATATTTCGATCGAATTCTCGTTCGCGGCCCGCACTTTCGTTCGTGGTTCGATTAATTATCGATCCATGACGCATGACAGTTTGTAAAATTAAAGCGTTTCCTTCGTAACGAACGATCATCAAGCGAGCGTTGTTTAAAGAGGACGACGAGATCCCCGTCGAGGCCGTTCTCGAGTACTCGAAATCGCACCGTTTCAAACGCCTCCTGATTTTCCGCGTTATAATGCAAGTACTTGATTCAATTACCAGTCCGCCTCCATCGAGCGCAAGATACGCTCGAAGCACGTAATCGGTCGCGTCTTTCGAATGTCGCGATAACCGAGAGGAACGAGGACGCCGATGCCCGATGCAATCTACGATCTTGGAGAGTATAACCGTTTTCCAACTCGAATTAACTGAGAAAATGTTGCTTCGAGTTAACATCGTTAATAAAAATATAATAAAAAACGAACTGTTACATGCTTAGTGCGAAGAAAAGAGAAGAAAAGAGAAAAGAAGAGAAAAGAAGAGAGAGAGAGAGAGAGAGAGAGAGAGAGAGAGAGAGAGAGAGAGAGAGAGAGA
>NW_006263331.1:372513-375677 GCF_000469605.1 Apis dorsata
TCCCTGATTTTCCCGATGGTGGAACAACGCATCGAAACGAAATCAAGCAAGGAAGTTTAATTGCTTCGAATCGATCCGACGACTTCCGATTATCTCGCTGCCCACCTTTCTTCCGTTTTATCCACGATAAGAAATACCACGATTGTTCGGCAAAGATCGTGTTTATTCGGGATGGACCCGAAGCTCGACAACCGGTTCTACCGCGAATGCATTTTCTATTAGGATAATTACCGAAGCGCGGTACGAGCTATAGTCCGTCGATGATTTCATTTTCTAGATTAACGGAGTGTACTACCGATCATCGTGCTTGTCGATTAAATTTTCATTAACCAAACGCGGTCTCGACGCGACCCTATTCGTTTTCGAGGCGAAACACGAATGGAAACGAAAACGCAAAATACATAGGACGAGGCTTTTGGAAAAATGTGACGCGCGTATCTGTGCTGTTTTTTTTTTTTTTTTTTTTTTTATTTGCATCGACAGGGATGGAGGAAAAAGAAACGTGCTCGATATAACGTCGAAACAACTCGGCGACGATATTAATTCGAAACTGTTTGTTCAAAATTTTAAATCGAATGATCGATTACTCGATTACCTAGCAACTTGTTAAATTTGATCCGTCTTTTTTTTCATTTTTTATATTTGCTTTCGATGTCATGGAGCTTCGCTCATAAATAAACAAATATTTGTTGCTACTTTTGTTTTCAATTATTTGAAAGAGAAAAGAAAAAATCAAATACACGATTTTCAAAATTATTTCGTAAAATCGGATGATGCTCTCTTGACAGGTTGTCAATCGTCAAACGGATAGATGGATGAAAGCATAAAAAAAAAAAAAAGATAGATTTCCCAGACAAAGCGTTCAGCTTTACGAACGACGCAATGATAACGAAAAACGACATCGCGATATTGAACTCGCAGCCAAAAATGTGCAACCCAATCGGGAATTGAGAAAAACGGGACACCTGTTGCCGAAAGAAACGGCCATTCAACGACGTCGTTTGCAAGTTTTCACCTTTCTCCTGTCCATTTCTTTTCGAACTAATTCTTTCGATAGAGAATTTCGATAGAATCGCGAGTGAACTATGCGCGAGAGCAATTCGAGCGATCGTAACGGTTCGATTCAACCGCGCTCGTAGAGCGATTTCCATACCGCGAAGCTGCTAATTATCTGGTGTTTCGTGAGGTCGTATCCGTGGATTATCGTGCGTGAGGCGCGCGCAGACGCACCCTATTGAACGATATCGAACGCGTTCAAAGGCGAACAAATGCATCAAAGAGCCTCCATTGTCGTGACGGCCAGTTTTAGCTCGACGTCGATAACGGTTTCATTCGGTTCCATCGCGGATCACTTTGGGAACACGCTCGTGCGACGCACGATCGATTCGTTTATCGACCGAGTAGTTACTCGATTCAACGCCCGAGTCATTCCGAAACAATCCGAATGGAACCGAATAATATCGCATCGTTTGCCCATTTCGATTCATCCTTTGTACCGTAAGCTTCGTTTCGATTATTTCAATTCAAGAAACTTGACATTGAAATTGAAACTATTAAAACCAAACTTCAAAGCAAAACTCACCAAAGGTTAGTTATTCGCTTTTCGTTCTAAAATTACGAATTTCTTTAAAAATATAATCAATTTATTCCGAACGATTCTTCTATTTGACATATCGAAATATTCTTATATAGTTTCTAGAATTTTATATTGAGCGATTGAATTAGATATAAATAATATTTGATTAAATCGAAAAAAATTTCAAGAATTCAATTAATTTGGACCAATACAAAAATTTTTATAATGTCGATCGTTTTCGTATTTTTATAAGGCAGCCCGACGTCCTTTATTCTGTCTTTTATTCTGTTGTCCCGTCACGGCTCACATTTCATCACGTTCTTGCCCTCGGAACGCTGTAAAAATGGATTCGTTCAAACCAGACAACAATTCGCGAAAAGAATATTTTAAAAGGAACGTTCTAGACGATTTCCAATTTCGTGGATCTTCGCTATTGACGCAACGGTGTTGGCTGGCACGGTGAATCGATCGAAAGCAATTTCCATTATCGAAATCGAAACGTGACTTTTCCCCGTAGCGCCTTAGTCAGCTTTACACAGCTTTTGTCGTTGATTTGCTATATGTACACGCACAATCGCCGCGATAATATTCTCGTGACGCCATATTCCGACTCTTCGTTGGGCAAATAGCTTTGGCCAATCGAACGAGACCAACCAATCGAACGAGACCAACCAATCGAACGACGGTTTTTGGAAGGATCGATATTTCCGCTCGATCTTATCTCGAATCGAAAAATTTTTCGAAACTGTCCCCGCAATAACAATATGTACCAGTTTCATGCGGTATTTACCAGCAGAGGCAGGTAGAAATTGCAGAAACTCGATGAACGGTGAACTTTCAGTCGAGAAATATTACGGGAAATGAGACGTAGAGGTGAGAAACTTTGCCAACAACAATATTTCACCGCGATTCCGCTATGAGATCTAACGTCAGTTCGCGTAAACTACTCGTTACGTCAAAGAAATATCCGCCATTTACCTTTTCCAGAAGAGGAACGAATCCGGGGGGCACCTGGAGAGAAATCGAAATAAGAACGATAGCGAACAACGAACCTTTTTCACGGAGCAATGTTTTTTATCGTTACCGATAAACCGTCAACGGACCAAACCGACCTCTCTTTTTCCGTTAAACTTTTTTTTTACTTTTTTTTAGTATCGAAGTTGTGAAGATATCTTCACTCCTTCTGGAGAATTAATAGAATGTTGCTTCTATCCCCGTGTTTATTATAACTTATATTTCTTGTTCGAAATGAGAATGCTTCGAAATTTCTCGAAATTTCTCTCCTTCTGATTAAATACCAAGATTTCTTTATTACGAATTTTTCTAAATTCGAATTAAAAAAAAAAAAAGATTGAAATCCTCCTCGAATTTTATATTTAGATCTTGATCTAAATTATTCAATTTATTATTATTTAGGTAGATATAGAGCAACGTTAAGAGCTCTATTCGAAAGAGATCTTGGCTTCCTCGAGTCTACGACTTCCGGTCTTAGAAGTTAAAAGCGCTTCATCCCAAGGTAATTTTTTTTCATTCAAACGTCCCTAATATATATATATATATATAAATATAGGATGATCGCGTTCCGTTC
>NW_006263331.1:376254-381897 GCF_000469605.1 Apis dorsata
TAAATATCCGACAGATCTTTTCTTTTTTTCCGAGGAAAGAAAAAGATCGGCCGTTTGGAGGAAGTCTGAATCGTGGACGGTGCCAACGTTTAATCCGCTCTCTTGCCGCCGCTCGAGTATTTCAGGATGATCCTGAGAGCAACGATCGCCCACTGCGATTTTGCATAATCGTAATGAATATTGGGAGGTGAATGCAAGGTGTGGTACAAAAAAATTCGATATCTCGTGAACTTTGAACTTTTGCTCGTGGTGATAGATTTTATTGGAATTTTAATAATAACCGATTTTAAAAGAGACGAGATATATATATATATTAAAGATTTTTCATATAATCACGAAAGAAAAGATGATCCGTTTGAAAGGATTGCCTTCTGACACGATAATCATAATGAAATGCTAGTTAATAATATAAAGATACTGGGTTAAAATTTCTTCCAAGACTTTCATCGAGAGATAAACTTTTCGAGCACCCTTTGTACACAATATTACGCGACGGCGTAAAGAGAACGCGGGCAAAAACGCGAGCGAGGAGATTAAAGGGTCGTGGCGCGATCTTGCTAATAGAGCGTAACATCTTCGCTAGCTTCGTTGAAATTCCCCGACTCGTTAAAGCCGCGACGCAACGGAATTGCGGTTAATCCGGCGAATCGAGGAATATCGCGTAGGAATACGCGCCAACACTCGACCGACTCGATCATTGCACGTATCATTGTCCAGCCAGAGTGGGATGCGATCACGAAAACAGAGAGAGAAACAGACGAAACGAGCGAGAGAGAGAGAGAGAGAGAGAGAGAGAGAGAGAGAGAGAGAGAGAGAGAGNNNNCACGTAGCGAAACGACAGTTTAATCCTTGTCAACGGGGAGAAAAGAAAAGGTAAATGGTTTGCAACAAAGGTTTAATAACGCGGCATAGCGCATTCCTTTTGTATTTTTCGTTGCTGGCCAACCAAGATCGCCAACAACCCACGTTCGAGTTAACATTTTCATCAAGCTTTTACCGTCGCTCGTTGCATATTGTATTACTTTTTCCCATTCCCGTTTGAGAACCAAGAGGACACGTTGTCCCTCTCATTGGAACGAGATGCTACGTGACTTTTAGCCACCGAGATTAAACTATAAACGACGAGTTATCGAAAACTGTTTCTTTTCTTTCTTTCTTTTTATTTTAACGATTACGTCCACCTTTTCTCGGCAGTTCAACAATTTCTTACCTTCCGTTACTAAGAAGCGACCGTTGGTAAGAATAATATTGGGTCTACTGATGGCTAGAACACTAGTGTGGATGCGTCGTTCGCGTCAGAACGATGGCTAGTAATAAAACGATAATTTCGATCGTAATCGGACGGGTAATGACTCGGCCGTGGACGTGGATGGAAGAAAATTTTTTCTTTCTTTTTCTTTCCTCTCGAATTCGCACAAGTCGAAGGAAAGACGAGGATGAAAATATATGTGGCCGGTAGTGACGGTGTGGTAGTGCGGTAGACGAAAGGCGACACCGAATAACAGGACGGTCACGCGTCCGACCGAGAGTTGGCGAATAATTACAGAGCAGCGTTACACGGTCCTCTCTACTTTTCCAACCGTTCTCGTTCGCAAGTATAAAACCCGGATACAAAGGTATCTGGCCATATGCCATGCGGTTAACATTGCATGGGTGCATGGGTGCAGGCAACCCTCTCGAAATCTCAATCTTCTTGTTAACAACGAAAATCCCAATATTATAATCGCCTTTTCGAAATTTTATAATTGATTTTTCCATCTCTTTCGAATTAATGTATCGCATGAATATATACATCCAAAGAGAACGATATACACTTTTTTTACGAATATGGAGTAAGGCAAAAAAAAAAAAAAAAGAACCACGTAACTCACCAACGACGAGCGAGCGATACCGTTTTTTTTTCTTTTTTCAGAGGACGCCTTTAATTTCGAAATCCTAATCACGCGATCGATCGGTGACAACCTAGAATTGGCCGACTTTTATACCGGTGGCGTATACGGATCGAGGCTCGCGCGCCAATGCACCGCGCAATTTCCGCTACAATATCGCAATTCCGACCAATTTCCCGATACGTATTCCCTACGCGGGCCAAGATTCTGCCGCGGCTCCTTTCACTCCACGCAAATACCGTATCCGTCCCAAATCGAGAGCGGTTCCTTGCCAATTCTTGCGCCAAAGATTAAGGAAAAGTGGCCGCAACCGCCACTTGTATGGAAAAGGAAAAATCAGGACGCGAGGCGTTAATAGATGCAAACCGTGGGAAAGGAAGCGGATTGCTCGAGTTTTGAAAGTTCGAGTACTCGTGGCAATTTCTCGTTGTGGTGGGAAACAATAAAGTATAAGGAGATAACGAAAGAAAAGGGAAGAAAACGGAACGAAACGAAACGAGTTCGTGGAGTCGCGGTAAAGCGCGCATCGGTGAAACTTTCTACTTGGCCAGATTGAAATTGTTTTTCGTCGGTTCCGCAACTAGGGCGGGCGGGTAAAGGTGTTTGGCGAGATAGTCTCCTCCATGCGCGAATTTTCGATCTCAATCGAGGGAGACGGGACGCATCCTGTGGAAGGAAAAGCAGATGGGATTATCGGTGGCGCATGTATCGAGGGGGGAGGGGGAGGGGGCAGGGCACGAAGGGAAGAGGGTTGCGCGTGCATCTCCTCCGCTGATGGAGTGGAACTGGCTTGTATTTGAACGAACTGATGGCGAGAACACCCCACGGGAAACAGCAGGGGTTCTTCCCCCTCGTCGTGCTCGCGAACGAAAGCCGAATCGAGATTCTGCGGGGAGTAACAACGTGTTACAGTTCGTGTTACGATATTAAATCGCACCACCCCACCGCCGTTATTATTTCCTGACATTTCTCAACCTTCCCTCTCTTTCCCCCCTTTGTAGTAGACAGAAATAATCGTAAATTTATGAAAGGTCATAACGATAAAATAAAGCGCACGATGAAAATGAATATCCGATTCCATCTTTAATTTACGCTTGTTTATTGCAAGTTAGAATTATTACCGACAATGGGTAACGAATAGCGTCGATTTTTAACGACTATGTCTCGACGAAAGTTGCCGAAAAAACCCGAACGTCATTCGGCAAGAATCGGTCCCGCACGATCAGCGAAAAGTTTCGTCGGTAAAACAGAGTGTATCGTCAAAATATCCTCGCTATAACACCCTCGTTTCTCGAAGCCGCGCGATAGGACGAGAATCATGGGGCACGAGGCCAAATTCGAAGGATAGTGGTCGTGTGGTCGGTTATATCCTATTCACGAACCGGCGACGCCCACTGACTCGCAAATTGATTCCATTTGCATAGCGTACGCCTGTTACAAAGGTCGTGACGCAACGCGTCGCGACGACCAGCGTCGCATTCGCGTCATTCTGCATTATACACCTCCAAGCTCATGTTCCAATAGTATGTATATACGAGAAATGCCAGACATAACATGGTTATTTTTTTTTCCTTTTTTTATTTTTTTTTATTTTTTTGGTTCGTTCATAATATATATTCCGGAGAGACGGAACAAATAGTAAAAAACGAGACAATTTATATTCGATGGAGCATTGGCGAGCAAAAGTCACACGTACATACGCGCATATAGAAAAGGACTCTGAGTCGGAAAAAGGGAGTTTATCGTTCGGCATCTCTTTGAATTATGGGTGCAATGTTGTACGCGGTACGCGCGCGTGGTCGGTTTACGAGATCGCGATATTCCGGGACGAATCTTTGTCGCAAAATGGAAATGGAATTTTGTTCCGTTTCATAGGTGGTACGCGCAGCGTGACACGATATGTGCCGTCGCACACGTATCGTCGCATTTAGATTTAATCTTCGTAACCGACAAATCCGATCGACAACGCGAAACAACGTGATTCTCTCATTTACGAAATAAAATTATCGCCATTTCGAACGATCGTTTGTTCGTTGATCTTCGTTTCGAAGATGAAAGAAAAAAAAATTCGCGATGTAGAATTTACAATTTATATATATACGTATAATATTACGTATTAGATTAGAAAACTGAAGTCTAGATTCGGTATGGATTTCACGGTTTTAAACGAGAGAACGAAAGAAGAACGCGAAAGAAAGAAAGAGCTAAAGAGAATGAGAAGAAACCAATCCCCCCGTACCTCGTTACTTATCCCCTCTACAATCCTTCTTTTTCTCGAAAGAACCGTCGCGTATTGTATTACGAATATCGTTAAGCACGAATTGAATGGCAGACGAAGGGTCGTCCTAATTTCTACTTACTCGTTTCCTAGAATTCATCTCAACTTCTTTCCGCCATTGGCAACGTATTGCTAATCGCTCCTTCTCCCACTTTCCAGAAGAGAGCTCTTTACCGGTACAGTTGGTAAAGCGAAACGTGATCGTATCGGAGTACTGGACGCGCCGAACATCGCAAACGAACAACGTTATCCTCATAATTGTCGCGCTATAATTGTACGCACGACAAAGTTACAGAGTTTGCGATATAACATGGGCATCCTTTTGGATGAACGTCGACAAGTTTTGCGTCTGCAAAGCTTCGTTAAAACCGACTGCGCGATATACTGCAGATACAACATGCGGGTAGTTATTTGGCCAACTATAGTACAGTGCTGCGCGGCGACTGGCTTTTCTTTTTCTGAGTCGGTAAAAACGTTTCGTCATCCAAGTACTCGACATAACTAAATTTGCAAGATCAAACGACGACCAATAGTGGGACGTAACAAGTTCATTGACTCGTACAATTTATTACTGAATTTTTATGTTTTCTTTCTTATATATTCATATCGATATACGAAGATTATTTTTCGTTAATTAGAATACTTTTGCTCCGCCAATTATTCTATTCCTCGTAACAAGTTTATTGATTCGTACAATTTATTACTGAATTTTTATGTTTTCTTTCTTATGTATTCATATCGATATACGAAGATTATTTTTCGTTAGTTAGAATACTTTTGCTCCGCCTACTGTTCTATTCCTCGCCTCGCAGTCTCTCCCCTGAAGCTATTGGAACATTTGTCGAAATTAAATTCCTGTGCTTCCCGTTGTGCCACCCTTGCCTTCCAAGCTTGCAAATCACTCTCGCTGTATCGATGAAAAACCACTATAGAGCTCCCTTTGAAGGTTACTCGCTATGCTTCTCTGGTGAAAGCGTTTGCGAACGAATCACGCGAATCGAGAGAGAAATCGTATTTCCGTTTAATAGCCGATTTTTCACGGGCAGGTGATGCGTATCGGTCGTCGTCCCGGTCTGATGGCAACGAGTCTAGATACTCGTGGGAATTTTCACGGGCATAAATTATCGTAAGTTGACGGGAGAAATTGCGTGTCTAGCGAATTTCGAATCTATTCAATATTTTGAAATCGGCCTCTGGCAAACGTATCTCGTTACGTGCATCGCTAGTCAAGCGTAGAGTCGCGACAATGTACCGCTCGAAACAAAAAATAAAATAATTGCGATCGAAGATTTTCTTATTACTTAGATTCAACATTACGAAATAAATTTGCAATTTATAATGATAATAACAATAATAAACGTTCGAATTGATTGAAAGAAATTTATTACGCGGTCGATAACCCGTATTTTATTTCGACGACGTATTTTATTTCTTTAACGAACGATCAAAGTAAAAAAAAAAAAAAAAAAAAAAAAA
>NW_006263331.1:382062-383819 GCF_000469605.1 Apis dorsata
CTATTCAATCAAGCATAAACGCAACTCGTTGATCGCGAAATACGTTTGGCACTCGAAAATAAGGGACGAGGAGCGTCCGGCGATCGATCCTCCTAACTGGGTCGTATTCTCGGCCAAAGGTTGCAACGTGGAAAAAGAATCTTTCCGATCTGCGGAACAAGTGTTTCGCGAAGATAGGGGAAAAAGATAACGCGTGATTGGCGTGCAACGTGCCAGCAGCCGAAGCGAGCATTAATCGTTCTTTTACCAGGACTGGAACGCGTCGCAACAGTGGCGGCCGGTTCTAATGCAGAGTTGATAATGCACAGTTGGCGTGGTCGCGAGGGAATATATCGCGCGAGAATACACACACCGATCGCAGGATCGATCGACCCAAAGCAACCTTGCCTCGAACCAACGTTGCGTTCCCGTTACGTCAATCGTATCGTACATAACCACGAGCATCGCTTTCCAGTTAATTTCCCGTCACTTTTGCACTAAGGTTGTCGAACGGTTGATACTTGAAGCTTAAAGAAAAGCGAAACGAAAATAATGAAGCGTGGGACACACGGTGGTCACGGGGCGACTTCGAACCGGCGGCGATAGACGGCCTCGTTTACCTGGGACGATCGATCACGACGAGGAAAGACGCAGCAGTTCCCGACTCCCAAAACTAACCGATGATTATGAAACGAGCGTTTGAAATGAATGTGTCGAAGGCGAATCTTTTCGCGATCAAGAAAAAACTTCGGACCGAGGCTGCTTTTATTCGAACATATCGCGTCGTAATAAACGTAAAGTTTGATCGGATGGCATAACGTGGCGCTCGTAACGATACCCGATAACTACGCTACGTACGGTTGTAAAATAAAAAACCGGCTGCGAACCCAACCATACAACCGCGACCGGTTTACCGAGTATAAACAGAGGAAAAACGACAGATCTAACCTTACTTCGTAGCGTCTGCCTGAAAGCTACGATTCTCGCGACATTCGATTCGATTCGATTCGACTCGATTCGATTCGATTCGACTCGATTCGACTGATGAAGTGAAGTTTTGTGCGTTGGTAGGTTTATTATTATTTTCAAGTATTTTGTATACGTATAGATGTATTATATTGAAAATGAGGAATTTTTTACGTAATGTTAATTTCGCGTGCTAATTCATTTTTGATGATGTCGATCCAACTCGCGAAACGAATCTAGCACAACCATTACCGCGAAATTAGAAGTAATTTATGATATAAATAGACTATAAATATTCACGAAGCGAATCGATTGTGAATAAATCAACTGTGCACAAAAGCATCGGTCAGTGAGGCAAAAATATAAAAATAGTCAAATTTGAGGTTAGGTAACTAAAATATTAATAAGATATCATTTTATCCAGTTAGTTATATCGAAGATACACAATGTATACACTTTCGTACGTGTTAAGAATTTATTATTAACATTATTATTGTTATTATTATTTTATTTATTTAAATTATAAAAAATTTGTCCATCTTTAACTATTTTTATTCTACTTTGCAAAATCTCATTTCGTGGCTAATTTCACACTGCACTTTTCCCCCTCTGAGTATATTGTTTAGCCGGAAACGGAAGACGGTTACGCGTATTATACGCACGATGCTTTGAGACAAGCTGAAAAAAAAAGGAGGAAGAACGAAACGAAGCCGGAGAAGAAAGAAGAGAGAAGAGGATCGAGGTGGGTTTATTTTTAGCTGGCGCCGAGCGAGGGGAACGAACAGGGCGGGGGCAAGATCGGCGGCGGCGGC
>NW_006263331.1:384063-420733 GCF_000469605.1 Apis dorsata
GCTCGTTTACGCGTCACGAGAAAACAACGGGGCGTGATCTCTTCTCGTTGACTCGAGATAATTCGCGAACAAGCCACTTTTCCCTCTCGGCGGTCATTCAATCGACGCGAAACTTCAAATGGCTTTGAAGTTTCGAAACATGGTAATTCTCTGCTTTTTAGCGTTCTCAGATATTTTTTAAATACGAACAATTTATTCCGGTAATTTTTTCTTATTCGATACAATTTTTATTCAGTCCTATTTTCAAAAAATGAAAATAGAAACGAGCATTGTTATGTTATATATGTATATATAGTTTCCTTGCCACAGTTCAAATATGGTTTGGTATAAAGAAAACAACGCAAAGAAACTATATACAGAAGAAGAAAAAGAAAGATCCGGTCGATAGGAATCGAGCAACGTTCCCTCGTTTCTTGCCTTTTCTTCTCCTAAGAGTACGCGAGAAACGTGACTTGTGCGGAAGGGAGTTTTGCCCTTCTCTCCCCACACAAAGTTCGAGCATCGTCGTTTACCCTCGTTGAAGGGAAACGAGAGGGAGCTTCGAGCTTTATTCCGCGCATTCGGCTTCTTCGGATTCAATTAGACAGTCAATGATGGGGCAGAAGAGGAGAGAAACAGGGAGGGAGAAAAAGATACGAAGAATGAAAGTACAGCTGGGTGTTCGGTTCTCGCGCTTGCCCGGCGATCATGCGTATACGCGTGCGCGCACGCACCTCTCGATGCACCGATGATTCATAGACCAAGAATCCACTTTGTTCTATTGCTCGAATCCCTTGTCCCTGCACCAGCCCCTGCATCAGAGCGCCTCCCGTGTCTGCCGTTGCTTTTGTCGGCTATATACCAATCTATTGCTTTTTCTCTCCGCTATTTCAACATCGACCAGATATCAAAAGGGGCCAGGGATCACACGGAACTTATCTCTCTCCCCCAGGCGCCGATCTATCGGGTGTTTGTCCCATTCACCAAAGAATCATCCGTCATTCATGCTCTTTGCACGTTAATTAAATTAACGCGTTCAACGACTGACCGAAAACCGTATCTCTACCGTACTTTCAAGAAACAACCAAATCGATAATGGCGAGAAAAATTTTAGCGCACGAAAACGTGGTCGGATATATCGCGGTGCTTTGCACGGATGCGTGTAATATAGGAAGGAAAGGAGCTATCGAACCACCTTCGCACGCGAAAGATATTTTTAGACATAGTAATGCACTGTTGTTGCTCAAAATTCGTTCAATTCGAATCGAAGAGCAAAAGATCGATGCGAAAGAATATACACGGTATTTATTCGTTATATGCTCGGACGTTTCTTGCGGTATATCGGGAGTCATCCCCACCACTTCGAGAAATCCCCACTTCTTCAAATGCTTGGGCTCTCAATCCCTCTTCGTCTTTCGCAACTTGTCATTCTCTGACTGTCGCGTGGTTGCTGGAAAAAACTAAACGGCTCGAGTTTCGTGTCTTTAACGGATACATATTCGTGCTTGGTTCCGAGTTGTGAACTTCTAACGAATAAATACTGTAAATTCATAAGAAGCTAAACGCGGCTAAAAAAAAAAAAGAGAATAGAATGAAAGAGAGAGAACACGGTTCGAAATGCATTGTGTTTCGGTTATCGCGCAACAGCTGTGCTTAATAGCTTTCAGCCCCGTGTTCACGTAGGGAGAAAAACATAGGCCCGCGTTATTTTCGGCGATGCGTCGGGGATGGATTGTTCGAACGGAAAGATCAAAGTGAGGGGAAGAGAGTATGTATGGTTTGTGAGTTGGCTGCTCCCCTTCCTCAAAGTTTAATCGAAAACGTAGAAATTACAGGAATAAAATCAGAACTATATCCCAGTTAAATGGCAAGAAAGGGCGTCCTTGATTCAAAACGGAAAGGAACGACTTTTCCACGACATTTCCATCCTCGTGACATTCCGTCATCGTCGTTTGCTCTGATATGTATATTTTTAACTGCTCGTTTTTTTTACTAAACTGTCGCAATGCATCACGAATTATCGCTCGTAATAGATCGATAACGCAGATAGATAGGCATTTATTAATCCTCGCAAAAAATAAAAATGTTTTTCAAAAATAAATTTTTCATTTTATCTGCGGAAAAACGATCTTGGAGATTGCTTTTCCGTAAAAACGAAAGAAACCCAGACTAAGACGGATCCAATTAAAGAGACGCAAGAGCACACTCGGTTAGTTGGAAATCTCGCGTCCTCCTTGAAATCAAAACGACGGTGTATACACAATTATCGCGCGTTCGTTGCCTCCGTTCAACTACGCACAACCCTCCTCTAAAAACATACAATGATTACCATTACAAACGAAACATAATTAATGTTTGCGATAAAGCTCGAACGCTCGTCGAACGACTCGTGAAAAATTAGAACACGACGGAAAAATAGTTATAAGTAGTCATTTATTTATGCTGAATCGAAGGGGAATAGACGACGTCCACGATTGAGACGCACACACGATACGACACCGGATTCGTGTTCACGTTTCACCATGTCACCGATACCAACCACGCGATCAGCTGTGCTCGTTCACCCGTCACTGTTCCCGTGACCTCGCTTTCGAGATCACAATATCGAAAAAACCAATAGTATTTATTTTCTTCCTTTTAAAATCGACAACTTTACCGTTAAACTAGTTCGAGAAAATGAGAAACGAAATTATTACTTGAATTCTTAGCAGTGAAAAACATTAACGTGTTCGCTAGTGCTGCCCTCCTTAGTTCAAATAACTTAACTAATATTTCGAAACGTCCGAGAAATCCAAAGCTTTATCACTTTTTCAATACCGTTTTCCTTACGATAAATAAATTAAACTGTTTCAAAATCTGTCAAAGTTTGAACGAGTTTGAAAGTTTTTCTAACTTTATTCGAAACGAAAAGCATGTGAACTTCAAATATCGCAACACGTATCTTCGAAATGAAAAAATACGAGATAAGATATTTTAAGTAGAGAATAAATACGATGCACGATAAAGGATAGAATATAAATATTTAAAAGCAGACCGTTTATCGGTTGCTTCGCAAATTATCAATGCGAACGTTTTCTAAAAAAAGATTTATATAATATTCACAATAGTGCATCTGGAAAAATTGCAAAGAAAGAGTGTTGCTGATCCAGACAAGGATTCGAATGGAATTGAAACGGTGCAACAGTAACGTGATAACGGAAGGAATAACGGCAAGTGACGAATTCCCTCGGTAAACAAAGAAAGTAATATGTAAAAACGGGAGCGAGTGGCAATTGGAAAACGGATTGAATGAAATTCAATTAAGGACAGAGGAGGGGGAATTGCTCGACGCGCTAAGGCGTAACGATGAAATCTACACGTTTTCGTTGAAATACGCGTTTCGTTTCGATAGTGACATATCGAAGGGACCGTCTCGGGCCCGTCGATTCGAGCGGAAATGGGTAAATTGATCGATGTGGACGCGTGGCAAGGCAAAGTGCAACGCGTGCGACTCTTTGTCTAGAGTCTGGAGAAACTGTTCTCAAGATAATGGAGTTACCTCGCGATTCACAATGGCCTAGGCTCCGGTTTCCGGTGATCGCGTCAGCTCCACGTCCACCCATGTTCCTCGAACAGTGGAGCTGACTGTTGGTTGCTACCTCTTCCACTCCCTCCTCTTCTCCGCTAGCTACTTAGGTTAATGAGTCGGCAGCCAACGTTGGCTAGCTATGGCGAGAGCAGTCGCGGTTTCCGTCGCGTCTTAGATAGCGCGAGCCGCGACAGCTACTAGACACTGGAGAAACGGCCAACCCCTTTTGCTCGAGCTCACGGTCCACACCAATCTCCATTACTTTACCTCGTTACGTTGCTCTGCTACTAGTCACCCCCCTCCCTCGTATATCTTCTCTATGTTCGTTCATGTATACTATCTCGATTTTTCTTACGATTTATAACAATGAAGAAAAATTTTTTGAAGCTAGGAATTTTAGCTATTTTTTTCTTTTTTTGCGATTTAAAATCCTTCTTTTCCCTTAAAATCTCAAGCCAAAAAAAGGAATCGATATTCTAATCGATAAAAATATGTACACTTTTCGATTACAAGTTTGAGAATATAATCTCTGGGCGATATTAATGAGGTCACCAATAAGGATGGCTACGGCGAGTAGCAGTACACGGCTCGAAGCCAACAAAAGCGATGCATCGAATTATGCGTTTCTCACGAACAAATGCCCCAAGCCCTTTGTACTCTTCGTTCTCACGTTGCGGCAAGGGACCAAGGGACAATTAAGCGTAACAACTCCCCTTGTAGGAGTCGCGAGTAGGATACTCGAGTGATACAACACTTCCCTCGACTTTTCATTCCTCATCGCTCGAATCCTATCGAACTTGACGCACACGCCACAAGCGCGTGCACAAACACATCCGCTCACGATTTTTCTTTACTCTCATGTATTACTATCGATTGTTCGATCTTGATCGCTCGACGCTAACGCGATTAAGCCCCGATAAACGATCGGTGGAAAACGCCGGTGACGTTGACGTGATGCGAAGCGAATGTTTTTTCAGGCAGTATTTTAACGCGATACGAGGGCTCTGTTTGACGATCGATATCCGTTACTGAATCGACAGAATGCATAATCTTCGACTGTTTTTTTTTTTTGGACAGACGAATTCGAGGATATTTTAGACGATTCTCGGATTCTCGATAAATTTTCAAGTAAAAATCGTTCGGAAATGAGAAATCGTCGTCGATTTTCGATTTTCTCTTATTCCTCGTTAAAAAATAAAAATGTCTGGTTTAGATGTCTCTGTAACCAAAGTGGTTTCGTTCGGATTGCTTTATCTCTATCTCCATTTCATTTGTTATATTGGATCGATTCTTTCGAAGAGGAGAGGAAGAGATTTTCGCGGGATGAGAAGTCGCTTAAAGTCGATAATCTATGCCCCTCGTTTCGCATGGAAACGTCGAGCGAACGAAAGACAGGTGGGAAGAGGTTCATTTTCTTTATTCGTTCGGACGAAGAATGATGGAGCAGCAGCGCGAGCATCGAGGCGCATTCGAGAATCCGTATGCATAGTACTCGAGAGAGGCCAGAGAAGGAACTCGTACAAGAGCTTAACGATCGTACGCGTGACAAGACCGACAAGAATGTCGGTGACGTCATCGGCCCGCCGCAGGTATACTACGCGAGTATACCAAGCGTGAGTCAACCTCCGAAGCTAACTTCCACGAATCGATCTATTACGCATCTGATATTGCTCTCGCTATACGTTTCGTTATCCGACGTATGTCTATCTTTCACGAATGCACGCGCTTCGGTGTACATGGTAAAGCTATATCCGAGTAATCTATTAATAAATAACGGTGGAATCGACCGAACCACGAATAACGGGCCGATAGATAAGAATGAAGACGGTTTATTTTATAGATGAACTCAAAATATGATAAAGATTGAATAATATTACCTGATTTGGAAGATTTACGATGCTCAACGTAATAAATATATATGAATACGAGGCTCAATAATGAAAATTATGCAACATTGGCATATTTTTGGTTAAATTACGTTCGATCATTCTCTGACGCTATATGTAGAAAACTATAAGGATGCGCAAATATCCGAAATTATGGTTATACTCGAGTTTCGGATTAGATCGGGTTGATTCGGATCACTTCGGAACTAATCGGGTCGGATCGGCTCGGATCGCGAAGTCGAATATCCCGAACATTAAATAATACGAAATTTCGATGTTTCGACCTGAAATTCGAATACTCGTACATTCACATAAGAATATGTCTTAAGAAGTTTCAAGAAATGTTGAATATATCTTATTTATTTAGAGATAAATGATAATAATAATAATAAATCTATTATCAAGACATATAGATTACACATGTGAATCCAAATACTTGATAAATTATCTGGTAAAATCCGATAAACTTTAGAAATTAACGAGACTATCTTTCTACGAACGTCGTGATCAGTGATAACGCGCGAAACTCTCGACGATGATGGTGAAACATTTCTACATATAGGAAACGGAAACGCAGCCGTTGAACCGATATGTTCGAGAAAGTATTTTAACCGGATCGGTTAGCGAACAACAACGAATATCTAACGGAACTCTTGCTTTTCTCCCTACCTTGATCGCGAGTCGGACATGTCTATACACGATTGTTAGCTGAAACCGTTGCCACGAATATCGATTTACCATTAGCATCTCGAGCAAAGACATGTGTTAAGAAATATAGAGCTTCGAACTGCAAATGAACGGCTACCGTTACTACTGGATTGTAAAAAAGAGAAAGCTTGTAGCCACTTGGAAAGGGACACAAATTATACTCTTTTTCCCTGTACCGTCTGCTCAGATCAGAAGGCCAACGATTTTTTTTTCAACATTCTTGGACGACATTCTTCGTCAACGTATATCAAAGAGATACATTTAACGAACGGTTTTGCGTTTATTTAATTTACCTTTCTTTATCCAATCTTTCCCTCCTTTATTCTACGTACATTCACATATACGCATCAGTGTAACTGAATGGACATCTGGCTCCTTCCTCCTTCACAAATACTTATTTTAGACGAGACATCTAAAAATAATCCGACGCCTGTTCCTTTTTTCCATCCACTTTAAATAGCTCTCGGAGATTAAATCCTTCCGTATCGTAACCTTCCTTTTTAACCTATCTCCCCCTCTTCTTTCTTGGATTTTATTCGTACAACGAGTTGCAAACTACAATAGTAAGTAAACCGAAAGAAATAAGAGAGGAGATTTAAGCTTGGAGGAACGTCGCATTAAAAAGTGCCAGAGAAAATATTGAATAGCCACGGAGCAAGTTCGTTAGAGGTGCGAGCCACGTCTACGTTCTAAACACGAGATACGTGCTTGCACGTACGAACAGAAACATTTGGAGAAACGAACAACGATACCGGCGTGAGTTTGCACGCTCGCGACCAAATAGGAGAAAAAAAAGCGCCGATGCGACGACCAAAAAATTATTTCTTCCACGATACGAACTTGCAATAAGATTTCAACCGTTTTTTTTTTTTTTTGTTTAATCGTGACATTTTTATATTTTTTTAAAAAGCTGGAATAGCTTTCGATTCAAAACAAGTTTACTTCAATAACAATGCTCATATGATGAAGAGAGAAAAGAGAGAGAGAGAAAGAAGAGAGAGAGAGAAGAAACAAAAATTGGAAAAATTCCATTTGATCAAGAGAAACAAATGTAAGTTTGAAAAAATTCGTGATACCTGTTAACTGTCGTTACGATGTGAAAATGTTATAGCGAAATCGACGATAAAAAAAATTCGATGTCTTTTCCACCCGCTAAATCCTATCTTCTCTCTTTTTTAAAATTGCTTGGAAAACGCGAGAAAAATAACTTGCGTATCCTGTCGCCAACACGAACCTTATTTGGAATTTTTATAGCTTCTATTTGCCACACATCTTGTATACTTTTAATCTTTACACACTCGAGGTTTGATATACGCAACATGATATTTTATTTGATTGATAAAAAGCATTTATTTATATGTATAATATAATTCAAATCGTTTGAAATTAATTCACTATATACATTATTGTGTATATTATCAGACAGTGTTAGATAGGATTCACATCGTTTTCGACGAATAGATTATTTCTTTTTAAATGATATCGCAAAATGTAGCACTCGCGGTTTTTCCACGGAAATCGAATGATGACGCAAACGCGATGGCGCCATCATCAGCGACAAGAGCAATTTCAAACGCATCGATGAATCGTGTTCGCCTTCCTGGATTAGTCATCGTGTAATCGAGAGGGTCTTTCATCCGGGACAGGAAATTCGTTCGCCTTGACTGTCGAAAAGAAACGAGACCTCGAAAAGCGCGACACGCTTCAAAACGCTCACGAACATCATACTATAACACTATAATCGTCCCTTTCGCTTTGTATAAACGATCGACCGGAATAATAGTCTCGAAGCAAGAACTAAGCGTATGAGAAAGACGAATCAAAGCAATGTTACCACGGTTATTTGAGAGATATATTCAATATTTTATCGAAGAAAAACGTACGCATCATTTGCTTTTTAATGTTTCATAGAAATATGTTTCACAACGAAACAATATCAAGATAGGTATATGCTAGGGAATTTTTACTCGATCGATAATTCGAGTCCAAGGAGGATTCGTTTCCGAACGATAATTCATTTAAGTCCGATGCTCGATTTCGACTTATTCGAGGGATAACGCGTAAATATTGATTCGTCGGAAGCGAAAATACGAGAAAAGGGGGAACCCTTCTCACTTGCTGACACATATAAAACAACGGATAAATTCGCCCGTGAAGATTTCATCCCAAGCGAGTTGCATTCTACGGTAACCGCATATCCTGTACAACCGGCTTTTTCATCATCTCCTTCTTTTCTTCTTCTCTCTGCATGCGACACTTACTATCCGCGCGATACAAACGTGCCTTCCTCGTAGAGAACCGTATAATTCTCTCCGCTGTTGCCAGCACTCGTTCGTTCTCAACGAACGTCTTTCGAACGAACGTGAAATGGTTCACCGGGACGAACGGAATAATATCAGTGGTAAACACGTGGAAACGATGCACGCTCGATTTCTGTATATGTACAAAGATAATACGAAAATAATCGAAATAATACAGACGAGCTTTGAAACTAGTTGAAATAAAATAAGAGGAATCAAAGACGATAGAAGAGCGTGCAAATGGACGAAGAAAAATTGGAGGGCGCGTGTAAGGCCATAGGAGAAGGAGAAAGATAGTGGCAACGTTGCTCGCCGTTCACTTCGGCCGCGTCACCTTACATTTCTAGTTGCACCGTTCTCTCTGTTCTTTGACTTGACAGAGTACTACATGATGCCCACTTGGTCCGCGAGCGTACTACGAATCTACGTCACCGCGAGCTGACCTTCCGTTTACTTTCGAATGCACCAATATACAATATATAGCGTACTTCGAGTAGGACGTATGGTGCTTGCATTTTCTAAATCTGCTTTCATCAATCTATTCATAACATCATCAACAGTGAAACGTCGATGCCCTTTTTTTATTTCGTTTAGATTTATTTCGTTTGGTTTCGAGTGAACCTATCAAAAATACGATAACAAATAACATTCAAAATACTTTCCTTTTTGCAATCTATAAATATTTATTACACATTAAAACTTTTTTATTACGCTATTTATTATCTTATATATCACAAAATGAGGATGACATCTCGTGGTAAAAAAGATTTAAATTTTTTAAACGGCCTCAAAAGAAAAGGAGAGAAAAAAGAGAGCAAGAAGTTAAAAAAGAACAAGAGGAAGCGCAAGAGCATAAGACGTGGGAATTCTGCATAGGCAAGCGATATTCATGGTTAGGCGTCGAGTAAGACGAGAACGTCGAGTGGGCCTCATCGAATACGACGGCGAATCGTTACGTTATAGCGAGTGCAACGTTCTTGATATTGGGAATCTACCGCTTTTGGTATAATGCGAATCCAATGTTTTTCATCTTTTTTAATCGCGTGATTAATCTGTGTGATTTGAAAACGAGCACAAAATTCAGAAACAGAAGAGAGAACGTATTAAAAGCACAAAGCACTCTTCAAATCTAGGAGTGTTTTCATGTAAAAAAAAAAAACTTTCTTATCTCGTTGCAATTTTTTTTCTTGCTTGTTACGAAACTTTTACCCTCCTTTTATATTTACGACTACCAACTCGTGGCTAAACTAATAAGCTACATAATAAGATGCCGCTAGATGTACCTTCTGATACGATAAATTAGCAACTGGAATTTGGTTTTCCTACTCATTAAACGCAAGATACAGGGTTATACAATATATCACGGAAAACTTGCTATGCCAGAATACAAAAGGTCATCTAAGCGAGCCGAGTAATGGATCTACTAATTGTAAGCAGAGAGGAACCTGATGCAGCGCTCTAGACACGACACGAAAACGTTAGCCAGAATTACGATGCTTGACACGTTCAATGCAGCATACACTCACTCAATCGTCACCCGTATATGGTCAATATCTAGTCACTATAATTATGATATAGAAAAATTAAAAATAATAAACGAATTATCTATCTTTCTGATTCGTAATTTTTTCCAGAATTTCGAAAGAAAGGGAGATATAATGCTTTTCGAATTGTTATTTGTCGCAGAGTATAGTAAAAGTAACGTTTCGATGTAACTCGAATTTGTAAATAATAGCCTTGTGATTTAATCATTCGATATGCATTTCCTTAGACAAATTTCTGAAACGTGCATCGGAAAAAAGAAACGAGGTGATTCCACGTCATTGCCAACTATTCGTTTTACAAGTTTCTCGGATCGGCCCATCGTAACCTTTCCTTCGAACTTAATCGAACGGAAATTCTTTACTGCGAACCGATAGAAGGTAAGTCGAGTCAACGCGATCAATTTTTTTTTTTTTTTGCGACTTTTTATTTTCTTTTCTCGCTAACAATAATAATAAATAATGGAAAAAATATAATTTTATTAGAAATTAATATTTGAATGATGGAAAAACAATTAATAATTAAAAACAATATTTTGTTGAAGACAATTTTCCAAGATAAATCTAAATCGAAAAAAAAAAAAAATTCGCGATTTTAATCTTAACTTAGCTATTTATCGCTATCTCAACTTTAGTTATCTCGCAAATAGGGATCGATTATCCAACTATATGTGTAATATCGATAAGCTCGTATCGATCGAAATGAATTTACGAGTGTAGAATATTGGTTCGCGAGTGGATTTAATATATTCTTTTCTTTTCCAACTTTTCTTTGCTTCGTGGAGAGGAGAAGCGAGAGAAAAGTCAGACGTATGATAATGGCGATATAGTACTGTTTCATCGATAAACTGAAGACGAGAAAAGGATCGATCATTGAAACGAGGAATGGAAACGAGGCACGCGGCCCGAAAATCTGCACGCGAATCACATCTTGCTTGCATGCGCGTGTCACGAATCACGCTCATCACGGACAACTGTCAGTCGATGCCCGATTTTCAAATGCAAATGTATTTCGCTTCGCGAATGGACGTCACCATCATTTTAGAACGGTCCTGACGGACGGTCGCCACCACGATTCTAAACATGATAGCCCATACCGCTAAATCCACCCAATTAGAATAAATTCACCAATAATAATATCGGGTGACGCGTGAATTAATATAATCTTCTCGCTACGATCGTTCTTTTGTATTCTATCATTTTATTCTATTCTATGAAATTAATCGATCGTCGATTAATTGCAATGTAAATAAATGAAAAAAAATAAGATCAAATTGTCGATATATTAAGAATTAAATTAAGATTAAGAACGAGCATTTATCCTGTAAAGCAACGCGGCGTGGCCCCGCCATTTTCAAGCATATCATGCCTCAAGACTTGTTGGATCGACACTCAAATGGAGAAGACGCATCAGAAAGAAAGTTTGAAGAATGACGAAGAGTAAAACGATGAAATAGGAAACGAAACTTTTCGAGAAACTGTTCGAAACTCCGATACCGAATCTACGAATTTTTCGAATCTTTTCTTTACTTTTCCTTTAGCTATCATCAAATATCGTTTCATATAAATTTTTTAACTGAAATGACGATAAAATGAAATAAACTTCAATGATTTGTTTCAATTTTATCGCAGATTTTATATCGATACTTTATATCGAAGAACGGTTGATATTTAGTTCGATTAACGATTGTTTCAAATAATTCTTATTGTCAAATAATTTTCTATAATATAGAATATATGGAATAGAATAAAAAAAATAAGATGCGGAAATCATTTAACAACAAAATTCCATGTAAATTCATGATTCAAAGATTCGTCGAAAAGCTGCAAAGGATGATCGTTTAAGCACGTTGGGTCTTTGTACAAGCTGTGCACACCTACGAGTAAACGGCCGGCGACCCCGACACCATCGCTCTTTGTCCTCCCGATTCTCTCTCTTTCCTTCTAACCATGATCCTGCTTCTTTCTATCTCTTACGAACCTCCTTGTTCCTCTCTATATCTTTATTGTTCCTCGTATGCCACACGGCGCACCGGTCTTTTCTTCGTCAATCACGTTCCACGTCCTTCCAACTTATTTTCCTTTCATCCTTCGTTTTTCGTTCACTCTATATATTTCCAAAAAGTCTAGATCCTCTTATGTATTTGGCGACCGAAAACGGAATCGTCCAATTTAAGTAATCGGATCATTCTTTAGGACAAAGAAATCTTTAGAAATATAATCCTGATGCACGACAGATTGTCACCGGTAGACTCACTGCTGGAAAAATCGAATCATATGTTGAGTCAAATTCTTTGCCAATATATATTGCTGAATATCTCGCTTCTTTTCTTTTCCTTTTGAAGATCGTTAATTTTCAATGAATTTCTAAGCAAGGATACAAATACACAACATATTCAAAATTCATTTAATTTATCAGACAAGCTTATAAAGGAGCGATAGTTGAACGCGAGCTTTTTGTTATATAATATTGACCCATTTCAGAAGATTCCTATGAAAACAAAATAAGGAAACTACGTTCTTCGAAATACTCCTTTTTACGTAGACTTCCTTGGGAAGGAAATAAACAAGATTCGATGGAATATATACATGTATAATAATAAATTTTACTTTTGTATATATATTTTTTTCAAATGAAAATTGTATTGTTTCGACAGAATTGCAATCATAATAACGATAATGATAATGATAATCATAATAATAATAATAATAATAATAAATGAAAATAGAATTGTATGAAAAATAAATAATAAAAACCTATGTTTCAAACATAAAAATACGAAAATCATATATATATAAATAGTTTATATCAATCGTGCATCAGTGATCTACGAGTCGATTGTCGAGTCGACATTTTACATGATTCGAATCAATTTGTTTACATTGATTTGCGATCCACAAAAGTATTTGAAAATCTCGAATAGCAAGAAGAAAAAAAGGAAAGAGAAAAAAAAGAAAAGAGAAGCCATACTGCGTAACTCGCGCGACGATGCTGATGTTCTGTTGCACAGCTAAAGCTGCATTCTTAGTGAGAAAGAAAAGAACAGAAACGTTAGAATGAGAAAGTGTGGGGGAGGAGAAGAAGGGAATTGACGAAAGGGGAAGGAGAACGAGAGGAAGTTAAGAGGGGAAGAAAGAGTAAGGGAGGGAAAAATCCGAGGAATGTACCAAGAGAGCACTTTGAAATCGGTTGCCAGTGGTTTAAGATTACGCCGAGTAAGGTTCCTCGAAGGCCTCTCTCGAATCTCTCCTCAAACCGAATCCTTATGCGGCCGACTCGGCGAAATGGAACGCGACCCTGATTGCAACTCCACATTTATATCTAAACGAAATTCACCTCAATTAAATCTAAAAAAATAACGTGTTCTTCTCAATCTGTCGATCATCGACAAAAAGGATTTTCATTCTGTTTTATTTCTTCTTTTTTTCAATTATATTTCTCCACTTTGTTAAGATATACGATAATATGTATGGATACAAATTTGAGTTCAAAAACTGTTTTTCCCTTTAAATTTTATCTCTTCTTATTTATCGCAACTATTCAATTTATTAAATGATTAATTTCTAAATTATAATATATTTCTTAAAACAAATAATATTCATCTATTAATAATCATAATCCATTAATTAAATTGAAAGAAAAAAAAGAAATGAATATGTAAGAAAATTTTTATAGTTAAAGGTACTTTCTGGTCAAACACCTCTCTATTGAAATATTACTTTGAATGTAACTTCGTTCTCTCGATTTTCTCAGGGTACGCATTTCGTATCGCACGACACGATACCTTGCTATCCGATATCTCCTACCAAGAAAAACAGAGCGCCGCTACTGGTTTTGCGTTACGAAAGTAGAAAGAAGACATAGTTTGTGTGACCAATGCAAACCAATGACCATTTTATCGGATTCTCAAGTGTTTCTTCGTTGACTGAATTTACTAGTACATTTAAGGAACTAAAAAAATATACGAAATACAAATATATATATCTAAATATATTCAATCAATTTTTGTTTTATGTTTCGAAATTATCAATCGATATATTAGCAAATTAATAATTGAAAGAAAAAGAAAAAGAAAAAACAAAAAAATTTTTGTATAATAAATTACATTCGATTTATATAGTGTTGGAAAATCTCGAGACTATACTTATGAACGCGGCCTAAGGCCCCAGTTTACCCCACCATCGTTGCATGGTTGGCCTCGTCGACGTACTACGAACAATCGCGCATGCGCGACAGAACAAAACGTTATAAACATACGCATCGTTCTCATTCTCTCGCACACGCGAGTACTACACTACAAACGTATAAGTACACATGCATGTATACACAGGTAGAAAAGCATCACGATAATAGCCTTTGAAAGACACGATCCACTCACCGAGAGTTCCACAAAGAAGCAGAAACGACAGCAAAAAATACTGAGGCCTCGCCCAGGTCCGTATAATGTGGTTGCTAGTAAGTTGTCGCGACATGTTTCCTTTCTTGCCCTTGTTATTCTTTTCTTCCCGGCTGGATGTTCTAGCCGAAGCAACCACGTTGTTGCTTCTTTTTCCTTATATTATTTCGCAGGTTCACCTGAATTTCTTTTTTTGTATCAATCCTTATACCAACTTTCAACGATTGTTAAAGTACATCATCACCAATGCACATGGTTCTCATGATCTCTTTTCTCTTTTTCTTCAAATTTTTTTGCTTAACACGATAAATAAAACACCCGTTACACACTGCACTTAAAAGGACTATTCGCTTTGAACCGAGGACAACACGAAGCAAACGCTACCCTCGAAAGACCGACGCCACAGAAACGCGCCTACCCGACTGAACGGCGAGGACGCGCGATTCGTTCGCGGTACCCTGTGCTTTCTCGTTGCCTGCGTGCTTGCCTGTCTTGCTTACTTGCTTGCCTGTTCGCCTGCCCCGAATACCTACCCTCCCTACCGTCTCTCTCCTCACCCTATTCTTCCCTTCTCTATGTTCTCCCCGCTCCTCTAGCCCCACATTACCAATCCCGTCACCAGCATACAAACAGTATTCCCCCACTTGCTAACTACTTGTTGATCGTATTTCAGGGACGGATAGTTGATATATTGAGCCTCGGGCTTTAATTCTTCATTATTTTATCTAATGATTCATTTCTACTTATATATATTTATTAAAATTATTATTTTCTAAATCATTGTTATTATAAAAAATTTAATTATTCGCGGGAAGAGTATAATTTTTTTTATAATTTGTATTGTATATTATATAAATCACAAGCTCTTCGATGAGTTGTGAATGAATTATATTCGATATATATAAGATATATATAAGAACATATATCTATTCATGCTTTGTGAATGCTTATTTTCTTTATTTCTTTTGCATTTTTTTTCTTTCTTCTCTATTTTTGTTATTTTTTTTATTTTTTGTGCTCTTCGCATTTTTTTGATGAAAATGATTACATTTTTAGAAATTTAAAATAATATATTTAACAGTTACACCATGGAATTATCACATTGTTTTCTACTTAAATTAATGCGATTGATCAATAATTATTGAATATAGAAGAATATAGAAGAAACTGTACAAGTCATATGTAAAGTAGTTCTATGGTTATCTACCTGTTGCCGCAAGCGTGGCGACCAACAGACTTATACTGCAGTATAAAACAGTATAAAACAAGAAACAAAGATAAAAATCGATAAAAAATAGACAATATCAAATGAAATCAATATAATAAATAAATCGTTATAAATATTTTCGAATATGAGTATAATGAAAATTAAGCTTTCGAAAATATATTAAAAATTTCGGTTTCATTAAGTTCTGCAAAAGTTTATTATTTTTGTATTTTTTCAAAAAATATTTACATTGTAATGTTTAATTTTGTTTCTTTTATGTTTTAAATTATTCTTATATTTTAGATATAAAAATGAAATTAATTGTGCAATGAAGTTTTAACGAAGAGCTTGCTATAATCCATATATGATATTTGTCTTATCTGTTTTTGCAATATATATTATGCTGATAATAGTTGCAATGTTGATTTTTGCGGATTATTATAAAAATATGACATTTAGTTATGACAATTTTTATTTAGTATTTTTATTTTATATATATTTCGATATTATATAAAATTAATTTAAAACAATTAATTTAAAATATTTAAGCACAAACTTATTACGAATATAATTTATTTTCTTCTATGATATAATAATATCAATTATTACAATCTGAAAAAGATAATCGTCTATTTTTGATTAAATAATATGAGAATATCATGGCCTGAATCATTATCATTTCAATATCAGTAATAAGTTTTGATTCCTTTCTTGTTCTTTATAATATCTCTATAATGCATAAATATTTACATAATTATTATCTCTTAATCTAAATTATCTATTAATTGTTAGTTATTTACATTTTACAATATCCAACCAATATTTCAGATCGCAAGAAATAATTTTTAAAGAAATTTTAAGAGCATTCTTGAATATATCTATTAAAGGCCATTTTTCGCATAAGTAATAAAATAAACTGGAGAATTCATACGATTCTAACCTGAAAATAAATTGAACTTAATGTAAGTATAATACATTACACAAACGCATATAGATATTTAATTCGTGTGTAACGATCAACTATACATCTTTGCTTATGAATAACGTATTTGAAGGTGAAAAAGAACTTTTGTTGAAATATATTTCGCGTCTGTTATCAAAGAATAATTTGATAATAATCAATTTAATTGTTACATTCGGAATAGATGACAATATTGATTCACATATCCACAGAGAATGCAAACATAGAATTTTAAATCTTTGAAAAGTATACATCTCTTTTATATTTGAAAGATTAATAGATCACTCGTGTAATATTTAATATGTTCGATTTATTAATAATATCGATTATTCTTCGATTAATCAAAAAACATTAAATATTGTACTAAGTACTATATATATATGTGCATCAAGCATAATATGTTAAAACCTATTGTTAGTTATTCAAAGAAATATATTCAAAGAAATATAATATATTCAAAGAAATTATAATTAAAACAAAAAAAAAATCTTTCTTTTTTTATAAAATACCATGAAACATTCTTCGGTTGTACAGGTTATTTTTTTAAATCGACGAAAAAAAACATAAAATAATTTGTAATACTAGATCAACAAAAGACACAAAGGTTCAAATTAATCGGGTTCGGACATAGGACTGTCATGAAATTCTGGAATCTATAATTATAGTTGCTAATTGGACTATTCCAGGTCCTGTTTCCCATCTATCTATATAAACTTGTTCAATTCGAAATACTTTGTTATCTGGTTACACTTGTTTCTCGGTAAAACTCTTCGAATTTTATTTCTTGTAAAAAAATTCAAACATAGAGAATTAGAAAAAGTAATCATTAATAAATCCTGTTGCCATTATGGACGTAAACTTCTTTAATTATACGAAGCATATCAATTAATTTTACTTTAATTTTTATCTAGTTTTTTTTTCACCGAATCTAGTTCTTTCTTTTACTTTCTTTTTTACTTCACAATAATACAGATTTTCAAAAAAGAATTTTACATACAGATTCAAATTTGATTCAAAATTGAAGATTAAACCTTTATATATATATAAGTAAAGTATAAAATAGATGATTACATGTCGAGTTGCGTTTGACTATATCATAAAATTTCTCTGATCATATTGCATGGCGACAGTCTGCTATTTATTTAATCGCCCATATTTTATCGATGGTAATATTATTTATCGAATTTCTATCACGCCAATATAGGTAATTAAATCGCGCGTTTCATTAACGATAGAATTAATGGACGAGGATTGAAATCATCCCAGAAGGGGAAAGGGGAAGAGAGAAAGGATAATCCAGGAAGCAAATTACAGAAATATTTGCAACAATTCTAACTGTTGAATCTAATTGTTGAATCTGTTAATGTACTTTTTCATGACAACAATATTAACAATATTTTGCAAAGATATAATAAATGTAATTAAAATCAGCAAATTCATTAAAAGAATTTTTTATAAGCGCAAATAACAGATTATGATTAATCTATAAAAATTCTTTTATTTTATAAAACATACATAGCTTTACGATGAATAAATATAAAAATGAAATATTAAATTTTCGATAACGACAATGTTGAATATAGTTTACTAGTTGTGCATTCACCATCGATATATTTCATTGATCGTTTTAGACAGTTTTGAATGGAAATTATATACAGTCTGTACGATCGATTGTACGTCATTTTCTTTTCTATCAACTTTTTAGACGACTGTCTACTTGAATTTCCATGCAATTACATTATCGTATGTATATATGTTTATCTTTTTATCTGCATATTTATTATTTATTTCTTGTATAAGAAACTATTGATTGTAAATAAATAATATAAATTTTATAAAATAAATAAACTTTATTAAAAAATTGTATCTTCATGTTATATTTATTATTTTTATTATTTTGTTTTTATTCGTTTTTATTTTCTTTCGTTTTTATTTCCTTTTTCTTTTGTAACCAATATCTATATTTTCCAAATTGTATCAATTTAAAATTCGCAATTCGTAAGATAATCGCAAGATAATCGCAGGATCAGATGAAAATCGAAAAAAACTAAATAGAAGGAAACTGATAATTTTGATCGTTTAACGACATCTATTATTAGTAATATTTATTATAAAGAAATCTAATGAAAACAAATTTGATTGCTTAGCGACATCTATGATCTATTATTAAATCAACAAAAAGATGGCGCAACTTGTAAATGTCAAAACAAAATGTTAACCTATCAATCAAGATAGTTTTGTGTCAACTTTTGAGGTTACTTGTCAGATTATAACAATGTTTATCGTTACGAAAGAAATTGACAGCGAAAACATCGGTAAATTATGCCGTACATGTTTAAGAGAGGATGGTGACAAAATGGTTTGTTTATTCGTGGGACCGGCTGAATCATCCCTTGCTGCGAAATTACGATCTCTTTCATGTCTCGAAGTAACAAATATTTTTGTCGAATTCATAATTTTTTTCATAAGAATTTTTTTTTATCATTAAAATTTGTATTTTATCAGGTTTGGCAGGGAGATGGCCTTCCAGAAAAAATGTGTAATCGTTGTGTAACAAGAGCAGAATCTGCTTTATTATATAGAGAACAATGTCGAGCAGCAGATAGAGCATTAAGACAAGCCCTTTTAAAGGTAATAATATATGTATATGTATCATTGAGTTTTAAAAAGAAATTTTTATTTTTGAAATACAAATATATTTTGAATATTTGTAGGTTTCTGGTTTGACTTCATATGCAACAGTATCTAGTTATAAATTATATCAACATAATCAAAATTTTGCATCTATTCAAAATTCTCATAAGACTTTGAAATGTATAGACTGTGGAGCAATATATACAAATTATCAAGAATTCTGTGCTCATAGTAGATCACATTTGCCCTTTGTTCAAGACGATATACCTATGCAACATATGCATATAGTAGAATCGCAAAATTCATATTTAAATTTTAACTTTGGTCATCTGAGTTCCAATTGTTTAACTAATGAAAATCTTCAGCATACACAATCATCTCCATTGATTAGATCAAATATGATGCAAATGATTCCAATAAATGGAGAAAACCCTAGTCGTGCAGCGTGTGCTTTACACTGTTCCTTATGTAATCGCACATTTACCAATAGAACTCAATTAATGAGTCACAGTATCACTCACAACTCGGAGAACATAGAAGTACCCTGTGATAATGAAAATATAGATATCTGTGAAAATTCTAATCAAATTCCGCAAAATTTAAGTTACGAAAGATCGATTAATTCTGTTGGAAATTCTATTCAGAATTTATCTTATCATAGATCTGCAACGAATGATAACAACGAAATGCAAAATTTGGGTTTTCCCGAAAATATGGATTTAGGAGACGAGGTTCGAGAGGGTAGCCCGCAACGGATACGAAATGCCGCAATATCTGATTCGGAAAGTTATAACATAACTGATTATCGTGCAATAAAATTTGCGAAAAGTCTCGAGCGCATCGACAACAGGGAGAATATCAATAGATATCAATCATGTTCTTCGAATTTGAATTATAATAAACAACAAATCGAAAACGAGCAACATTCAGAAAATTTACAACATATACAGATAAAAAAATACAAATGCGAAATATGCTCTAAATATTTTTCACAAAAATCGAAATTGTTAACGCATCAATTATCGCATTCTGGTCAACAACCTTTCAAATGTTCTAATTGCGAGAAAGGATATTCGTCAAAAAGCAAATTAAACGCGCATATGCGATTACACACGAAAATTAATGTACATCCATGTAAAATATGTGATAAAATATTTTCGTATCCATCTTATTTACAAGAACACTTAAAAACACATAAACAGAGTAGCAATAGCGATATGAGAATCGAAGAAAACAAAACTTTTGAATGTGTCAGTTGCAAAAAGAGATTCCGTCTATTGAAAAATCTTAAAGCTCACGAGCGGCTTCATACTGGCAAAGATTTGATGCGATGTGAAATATGTGATAAAACATTTAGTCGTAATTACAATTTAAAGATTCATTTACGAACGCACAAAACGACGAGACCTCATAAGTGTGAATATTGCAATAAATGTTTCGTTCAGAAAGGTAATCTTGCGGAACACATAAGAATTCACACAAAGATAAAACCTTTTGAATGCAAAATATGTGGAAAGCATTTCTCACAGTCGAGTCACTTGAAAAATCACGAGGCTTCCCATACAACTGTTAGGCAACATCAATGTCGATTGTGTGGAAAACGATTTAAATTAGCTAATCATTTGAAGAGACATTTGATTTTACATAATGGTGCAAAATCATACAAATGTCATCAATGTAATCAATTGTTTTCACAAGCATTTAGTCTTACGAGACATTTGAAAAGACACGATTCTCACGGGTAATTACATGTAAATATGACTTATATGTATGTATATCATTTTACAAATATATAATTCTACATAAATATACTTTTATAACCTTTTAATCGTTAATTTTCTTCATAGATTTTCGAATAAGAATTTTTAAAGTTTTAAGAAGTTTGATATTTTAACAAAAATAAAGGTAAGTTCATTTATAATTTCTAAGGACGGTAGTCATTATATCGAGACCTTCTTCGAGTTGTTCTTTTGTGATTACGAGCGGAGGTGATATCCTTAATATTTGTCCATGAGCGGGTCTCGTTAATAAACCTGCTTCTTTCAATTTCAAACAAATATCCCAGCCTTTAGCAAAATCTGTAAAATATATTCGAAAAAGAAAATAGTAAAATAGATATATGATATATGTTATTTTAAATATATAGATTTATAAATATATAGATTATTAAATACCTTTGTTAATTACCAAGCCACCTAACAAACCACGACCTCGAAATTCTGTCACTATATCTTTCGGAAGTTTTTCTAATGTTTTACGAACAATTTCACCAAGTTTTTTCGCATTTTCTGCAAGATTTTCTTCTTCCAAAATTTTAACTGCCTCTACGGCCACTCTATTACCAAGTGGACTTCCACCGAATGTACTACCGTGACTGCCAGTTTCCAAGCATAACATTATCTAAAATAATCGAAATAAATAAAATTAAAAATTTTTATTTTCAGTTAGATTAATATATTTATAATAATTATGTTGATACATGATTATTCTTACGTGATCATCCGCTAAAATACCAGAAACAGGATACATTCCTCCAGATAATGCTTTTCCCAATATGAGAATATCTGGTCGTTCATTTTCATGATCTACTGCTAATCGTTTACCCGTTCTACATAAACCAGTTTGAATTTCGTCTGCGATCCATAATATATTGTATTTAGTGCACAATTTTCGTACACCTTTCAAATAACCATCCTAATAAATAATAATAATATTTTGAAAAACTTTTATTATTTTATATATATATATATATGTGTATATATATATACAAGTTTCATAAAATATGAAAATAACTTACATCAGGTATTACGACGCCCGCTTCTCCTTGAATTGGTTCCATCATAAACGCACAAACTGTTTGATCCTGCTGGAATTTTTTCTCTAAAGCATCGAGGTCATTGTACGGCACTTTATCAAAACGAGGAACGTAAGGTCCAAAGTCGGTGTAACAATTTGGATCTGTGGATGCGGACAACGCAGCTATTGAACGACCCCAAAAATTGCCTTTCGCAAAGACAACGGTTGCCTGATCCGTAGGTATCTTTTTAACTCTGTAAGCCCAACGTCTAGCCACTTTGATAGCGGTATCACCTGCTTCAACTCCTGTAAAAATATAAATTCGTATATTTTCATCTTTTTTATATTTTTTTTGTTATTAATGTTTTCTTTTTTATTTCATACCGGTATTCATCGGCAAAAATCTATCCCATCCTAAAAGTTTGGTCAAATATTCTCCTAATGCACCATGAGGTTCCGAATAAAAAGCTCTGGATGTATGAGTAAGCTTTTCCACTTGTTCTTTCATTATTTTTACCAAGCGTGGATGACAGTGACCTTGACTAACAGTTGAAAAACCTGCCAGAAAATCGAGATACCGTTTTCCTTCGACATCCCACAAATGGACACCTTCACCTTTAGTGAGAACTACTGGAAGTGGTTTGAAATGTACGCCGCCATATTTATTGTCACGTTCGATCAACTCTTGCGTATTCAAAGATCTTTTAAAGTTCACTTCTTTGGTTAAACCGAAGATTCGTAATCTCATAGTCGAGTTCATTTTGACAATATTCGAATGATTCGTAAAGACTCGTTAAGATAGAGATTCTATTCTCACTGCATTCAATTTCGAAGTCCATCTTGCATTTATATCAAGGTTTGAAGAGAAAAAGTAGGGGAATTGTATACTTGTTATCTATACAAGATATAATTTGATATTGTCTCTTGGATTTAAAATAAGTGTCAAGTGATATAGCTGAAGAATCTTGTATCTGATAATAAAGTAGCGGGGGACATTGTTTATTACAGCACCAACATATTAAACCAAACGAAAAATTGCAAACAATTATATCATAATAATCTGATCTGAAACAATACGAACATCATTTATCTTTTTTATTTGTTTTATTATTTTTTTCACAAGAATATAAAACGATGAAAACAAAACTTATAATCGTAATTTATGCTATTATAATAGAATAAAGTTAATTATGAAGTTTAAACCAATTCAAGATTATTTAATAATAAAATAATTTTCTACTACTAGTAAAAATATCATTGATCTTTTTTAAAATTTAAAAAGAAAATTAAAGTAATATTATCAATATAGAAAGAAATTATCAAATATAAAATATTTCTTTTCTCGTTTCTATTTTTATTTGTCAATTCTTTATTCTTTTTAAATGAATAGTTCTTTTTCAATATTTGGTAATAAAAAATCATTGTATATGATGCATATTAAACGAAATGATTCTCATTATTTAAATTTTTAACTTTTTGTATATTTATAATGTGATTACAAGTTTAAAACATCTGACAAACGTCTGAATAAACAATTACAGAATACAGGATAAAATCGTATCATACGAAGCTATTAATAACACGTATGTAACTTATAATCAAGCAATTTTTCTGTCTTCAATATGCACATGGTAGATAATAACTTCAACAGCTTTTAACGATATTTTTCTCTTTAAACCTGTTTCTAATTCAATTTGATTTCAATTTCGTGTCGTGTTGTCTGAATTTGATCAATTTTCACAAAGATCCACGTATTTGTATGATGAAACAGGTTTGAAGGAAAAAAAGAAAAAGATAAAATGTAACTTAATAATGTTCATCAACAAGATTTATTAAAATTTAAAACACATATATAATTATTTACTAAATATATACATAAATTTAAAACGTATACGTATACTTATATGTATATGTGTATCATTTAGAGAATTGATTAATAACTCGGGAAATAATATCCATAGATTCTCGTATTTGCGATTCAGTTATAACCAGCGGAGGCATTAATCTGATTACGTGATTCTGTGTCGGTTTCGCGATTAAACCTTCATCTTTTAATTTTAAACATACGTTTACAATATCAATTTTATCATTGATAACTATACCGTTAAGTAAACCTTTTCCACGAACTTCATTAACCACGTTTGTTGGAAGTTTCTTAAGTTCAGATCTGACAATATGTCCAAGTTTATCAGCATTTTCTGCTAATTTCTCATCTAAAATCACACGAAGCGCTTCAATAGCGATTTTGCTCGCTAAAGGATTGCCACTAAAAGTCGAACCGTGTTCTCCAGACTTTATAGTCAACATCACAGAATCATTGGCCAATATACCCGATATTGGATAGAAACCACCTGACAGAGATTTACCCAAAATCAAAATGTCCGGTTTCACATTTTCATAATCCACAGCTAACATTTTCCCTGTTCTGCCTAAACCAGTTTGCACTTCATCAGCTATCCACAACACGTTATATCTTGTACATAATTCTCTAATTCCTCTTAAATATCCATCCTTATGAAATAAATACGCAAAATTTTATTATAATGATTACAATTACAATTACAATCATGATATTTGCATACCTTTGGTATGATAACACCAGCTTCTCCTTGAATAGGTTCTACCATAAAAGCGCAAACATTAGGATCTGTTAAAGTTTTTTGAAGACTCGAGAGATTGTTAAATGGAATTATTTCGAAAGGCATAAAAGGACCGAATCCACGGAAAGAAGTCGGATTCGAGCCAGAAGATATCGAGTTCATTGTTCTTCCCCAAAAATTACCTTCTGGGAAAATAATTTTCGCCTTATAATGTGGTATACCTTTGCGATCATAACCCCATCTCCGTGCCAACTTACAAGCTGTTTCACCACCCTCCAGTCCCGTGTTCATAGGAAGCCATTTATCATATCTAAAAATTTGATACTTGATTTAATTATATATTTTCGAATTTCAAGAATAGATTACTCCTAAATCTATTCGAATCTTGAAAGATATCGCGTGTAAACATGGGAGAATAATTGGAATGACTGGCAATATTAACTGGAATATTAACAGAGATTTTCATTTACCCAAAAATTTTCGTAATGTATTCTTCTAATTCTCCCAATGTGTTCGAATAAAGTGCTCTTGAACATAATGTTAAGACTTTCGCTTGATTTGTCAAAGCTTTGTAAATTCTTAGATGACAGTGACCTTGATTAACTGCAGAAAAACCGCTCAAAAAATCATAGTAACGCTTGCCCTCAACATCCCACACAAAAGGTCCTTCCCCTCTGCATAAAGCGATAGGAATTGGGTCATAATTATGAGCGCCATATTTTAATTCGCGTTCGAAAACTTGTTTCGATGTTAAAGTTCGATGACCCTATGATCAGAATTCAAGTATAGATAATGTACTCGATGAAAAATTATTTTGCTTTTTTTTCGTATCGTAATTACGCAATCGTTATCATAATTTACGGTTTATTTATCAGATTCAATAATTTTTATTACCTGATATAGCAAATTGAAAAGATATTTCTTCTTTTTAGATATTGTATTAATTTTTCTATATATCATTTTTCCGTACATGCGCTTCCCTTTTCAGAGATAAAAAAATTTATTTGGCTATAATAAATGATTAAAATTAAATCGTTATTTCCAAAATTCAATTTAACATTAGGTCATTATTGCAAATTAATATGGGACAACATTGAACTCGTGTAGCTCGCAATATATCAATGTATTATCCGACAATAGATACGGATTCATGTATATTATGATTCCTATCTACTTGAGAAATTGGTTCCAAATCTATATATTTTTTTTTTCCTTTGAATACATAAGAATTTACAAAAAATAACATTATCAAAAAGAATATTAATATTTACTAGAAAAATTATCACGATTGTGTTATCGATGTAAGAAAACAGACTATCATCAATACGATGCTTCACATTTGTTTGAATTATATAGATAGACCTTATCTTTGTGAAAACCGATGATTGTATTAATGAAATCTATGTTACCAATAATCGATATAGCGATAATCGATTATTCGAAACTATTTTTCTTTCTTTTCTCTAGAATCTATCTTTATCTGAATCAATTTTTTTTCTATTCTTTTCACTCTTCTAAAAATTATTTCATATTAGATTTTTTCAACAGTTGTCAAATAAAAAGTACGATGTGATATGATGTATACATAGATGTATCATACATGATTAATAATCTTACTCTTTACTCTTATTCTATTCATTCATATATATATATATATATATATATGTTACGTCACATATACTTTTCATATTGAAGATAAAAAAAACGATATTGTTATATCAGCTTATCAACAGTGAAAGTTACGTTTATTTGAGTCCAAAATTCCAGGTTATTTGTATTTGAAAATAAATATGATAAGTAGATAGATGTTCTATATCAAGTACATCGAGTAATCTCGATTTATTTCAATACAAAACAGTTTTAAAATTTTTTAATTATACTATAATATATTATAAAATATTAAAAAAAAATTCATTGCTAATAATTATTTATATCAAATATATTATAAATCATAATAGATTTTACGATGTGAATATAATTTCTATCTATGATTATTCTTCTCTTATATATTTCAAAACGATAAATATTCACATTCTGTATAATAAACACAAAGTAATATATATATTGATAAGATATTAAAAATTAACAAGATATTATAACTTGAATTTCATATGAAAAAATTTCCTATATGAAAGAAAAGCATAAATAATATGGTTTCGCATGTTTCTTGGTTTTCATATGGTAAATTTTACTTAACTTCAATATTTTTCAAATTAAAAATTTTTCAATATAAATAAATAGTACTTTTTTAAAATATGAACTATATTGATAAGTACAATAAAAATTATATAATTCTATTTAAAATATTAAAATTGACTTTCATATAATTTCTATATATTCATAGAAATATTATTAATGTTATATAATAATATATCAAACAATTTTTTGAAACATTTTTTAATTATTAATTAATTATTGTATCATTTAGATTTGTCGAAATATTGAATGAATCATAATAAATCGTATATACTGAACATATTTATGTTCTTTCTTATATTTCAGTTTCAATTACATAATAATAAATAAAAAACACGTTTATATATAAATTTTATAATTTAATATTAAATATAAAAATATAAAAATATAAAAAATATAAAAATATTATATTTTAATTATTACAATCTCTAATCTCTTTATATAAAAAAAATTATCTTAAAATTTATAAAATATTTATAAATTTATAATTTTCGTCTTAAAACAATTCAGTGATTCTCTAATAAATATAAACTAATAAATAATTGAAAATATATGTATTTATGATTTTTCTCAAAATTATATTTATATTATAATAATTTATATAAATTACCAACTAATTTTTCCCGCCAAATTTGTCAACACGCCATAAAAGTCCGTAGCATTGGTGATACGATTCAAACAAATTTTATTCTTTCTAATATTTTAAATGTATATATTTACTTCGTGTGAAAAATTGATTTATCAATTAAATTTTTAACATGAGTGAAAATGATTATGATGAATTACGCAAAAGAAATATAGCCGAAAGAAATGCCGTCGTAAGTACTTTTGCATATAATTTAAATTTCTAACCTATAACTAATCAACTATATTATAGTTTCTACTAATCATGTTTACTAATAAATTACTTATATATAACTAATCATGCTAATATTTAACAAAATAGTTTGCAGAGTTCTTTAAAGATCTTAAAAAACAAAAAGACGAAGTAAAAGAATTGGATAAAAAATATAAAGATGTAGAAAATTCAGAGAATGAACCACCTAAAAAAAGACGTAAAACTATTTCTAATTCTATTGATAATACTGTTAGAATTAAGAATGTAAAACTTGAATTTCGTAAGAGATATAACACTAGAAGTAGAACAAGGAATCAAATTAAACACAATATTTCAGAATATGAGGAAGATTTAATTAAATCCAGAAACAATAAACCTAAATTGCAAGTTTTATTTCCATGGGCAAAACCTTTTCAACGATCAATTGATTTAATGAAGATAGGAGTTTGTGATGTAGATGAAGAGGAAGAACAGTATAATAGTGATGATTCGTATGATATAACTAAAAAACGAGTTTATAATGTAAATAAAAGTCCATACGATCCTGATAACATACCATCCGTTGATGAAATTACGGATGAAATGTTAAATAATATTGCAGAAAAAAGTTCTTCAAAACAATATTGTAAAATAAATGGAACTTGTTGTCATCAGTGTAGACAGAAAACATTGGATACAAAAACAGTATGTCGTTCAGGAGAATGTGTTGGACTAAGAGGTCAATTTTGCGGACCTTGTTTAAAAGGACGATATGGTGAAAATGCCATTGACGCATTGAAGGATCCTGTATGTTTTATATTTTTATATGCATATATATATTTCTATAATTATTACTTTTCAATAATTATTTTATTGCAAAAAATTTACAGAATTGGGCTTGTCCACCTTGTCGCGGTTTATGTAATTGCAGTATATGTAGAACAAGAAATGGTTTACCTCCTACTGGAATTTTAGCTCCTCTGGCACAAGAAGAAGGATATTCGTCTGTTATGGATTATCTTCAATCTGCTGAAATCAATGACACTTAACTTCATTACTAAGAAATTTACATCTAGAAGATAATAAAATTCACTCCTAATAAATATTTTTTATTAGGAAATATATAACATTTAAATTACTCATATTGTATATGAAAATTTTTTATAAGTATATTAAAATTATTCTTCCTATATTGACATTGTTTGTTCCTTCATTCTTAAATCTTCTTTTTCATTATTATTTTACTGCAATGATACCATAACGTCTTGGAGATAACATAGGATCAAATAAACGTAATATCGCAAATTTAGAACATTGATTGCTCTTTTGTAAAAATATCATTCTATCCAACATGATAGCTGCCTCTAATACAAGACCAATGTGTATTCTCAACATTTGGAATATGTTAAACTTTTTCATTAAATGTGCATAAAGTTGAAATATATCCGTTAATTTTTCTCGTGATGGTATCTAAAGATATAAGAATTCTATTTAAAAAAAATATTCATCCACTATATAAAAATTTTATTACCTTTTCTAAATCTATTTCAATTTTTGAGAATGCCCACAAAGCATAAGTTGGAAAATCATGTAAAGGTCCTCCACGGCCTACTTTAGCATTATAAATACCTATTAAAAAAAGAAAAGTGAAGTGTACTATATAAAAAAAGAATAATAATGTAATAATATATTAAATTAATATAAAAATAAATATACCTAAGGAATGAAAAATCACTTGTAAAATTGCTCTGTAGAATAATGATGAAGATACAAATTCATTCTTTATAGTTCTTTCAACAGATTGTTGAGCTAACATCCTAGCATTTTTAGAAAAACTAATCTTTTTATTAAATGTTTCATTTGTCAAATGATAACAACAAGGCACTATACACAAAATATTAATATCTTTTGTATTTAAAAATGTTCTAATAATTGAATCAGTAAGAGAACCACAAGTATGTAAACCAGTTAATATAAGATTTTTATTTATATTCCAATCACAAAAATTTTGTTTTATCATTTTTATATAATCAGTATTATCATTTATTTCTTCAACTACATAACGTATCTAAAACAAAATATAAATTATCAACATAACATAATATAACATAATATAACAAATAACACAATATAAATATAATTTATCTATAATTTGTATGTATTTAAATATTGCTTTTTCACGAAAATTGAATATATATTTAAATATTATTAATACCAGCATTGGAGAAAGCATCAACTTCTTTTGTAATTTTTTTTGCCTACAGATTGCTCCATTGCTACATAATTGTGAAGAATCTATTGCAAGTACAGGTACTTTATGATTTTCTGCTAAAAATGTTGATAAATATGCTTTGCCAGCACCAGCATCTATTACTAAATTATTTGTTTTTGCTGCAATTTCCCCAATAATGTTTCCAAGGGATACAACTTCATGTAATTTCTTTGCATTTATAAATTCTATCTTAATATTTTTATATATACATTTATTTGAATTATTAATATAAGGTAAAGTGTTTGCAAAATCTTCTGAATTTATTTCTATAGAACATGACTGCAAAGATAAAGATTTTGCTAACTTTATAAAATTATTTAGCATAGGAAAATTGTCATTTTCTGCCCAAGTAATCCAATTCAATTCACTCTTTTCTAATTCTAATCTTAATGTTTCTGGTAAACATGTCATCCATAAATTTTCAGTAATAAAATCAACTATATGACAATTTATTAATTTTTGATAAGTATTAATAAAATATAAAATTTTATCAAAATGTTTATCATACATAACTATATGTATACATGTATACATGTAATATTACATTTAATTTAATGCAATATTGTATAAATTTTCTTAGAAATATGTTTTATTTTATTATTTATAAAAATAATAAAAAATCAAAATATTAAAGAATATTATTTGATTTTATATTTATTCAATCATAATTCTGCATAATTAAAAATCAAGTTTATCTGTTTCTGGATATGGCGCATATATTTTTGTTAATGCACAAAACTTGGCATATTTAAATTTAATATTATCTATAGTTTTTGATATATCTATTGTCTCATCATTGTATTTAGGAAAATTATAAATATCTTGTAAAAGTTCTTTTGCAATCCAAACACCTTTCTCTAAATTACATTTATTTGCACTTAAATATTGTTCCAAAATACCGCTATAATATCCTAATTGTGCACCCAACAAACTAGCTTTGTGATATCCAAAATGAAATCCATTTACCAACTGCTTTTTGCCAACCTCAAAACCTTCTTTGTAACCTATGTATTGGGCATTTTCTTCGGCAAATAATAAATCTTCGAACTTTTTATTAATATCAATATCTTCTTTATCAGACATAATTATTCAATATAACAATCTTATTCGATTTATAACCTATAATATAATTAGTACTGTAGAAAGAAATAGTAAGGAAGTTAGATTACCAAATAATTTCGAGTCATCGTATTTAAAATCATGTTTGCCAATTGAGAAACCACTATCTGCTTCATTCGTGGTTAGCAGTAAATATTATCAGTTAAGGTTATATATGAAAAATAAAAATATGTTTTTGTTTTTTTATTAGAAAATACTTATTTATAAATTATAAAAGATTTTTAAATTCTTTAGAAGAAAAAAATTTACGATTAAATCAAAATATTTTTATATTAGAATAATATGGCTCGAAGCAACTTCAGAGGTGTGTCATGTTTGCAAGAAACGCGGTGTTCTTTCTTGTATCATATCCAATAATTTTTAAAGCTAATTTTGTAAAGGATGCTCGCGTTAGGACCTAAAAAGGACGGTGGACCCAATACAAAATTTTTTGAGTCCCAGGAAATTCTTACACAACTTGATGCAGTTAAACAGTGGCTTTTGAAAAACTGCAAAAAGGTATATCTAAATGCCCGGCGTCCAATAATACAATCAATTTATTAGTTTGTATAATATGTTAGCATTTCTTAATATGAATTAGTTTTTATCTATTTCTTAAAAAATTTTATAATTTCATTTATTTTTAAGTTACTGCAAAGAATAATTTATTTTATCTTTTTTTTTATATATATAAAACTACATAAATAATATATATACTCTTATATGATACTCATATAATTAATTCAATTTTATTCAATATAATGTATGTATAAAAAATGTATAATATGTTATATTTTAATAATTTAAAATATTTTCTTCATATAATATTTTTTATTTTTTATAATATTTAGTATGTCCAAACGGATCCTCCAACTAATAAAAGTTTAGCTACATTAATCGTGCAATTATTGCAATTTCAAGAAGATAATTTAGGAAAAAATGTTTCAAAACCACCAATGACCAGACTTCCTGTATGTATTTATTGATTTATGCAATTAAATATTATTTTAAAAAATAATTAAATTATTTATAAACTTTCTAGATGAAATGTTTCTTAGATTTTAAACCAGGTGGTGGTTTATGTCATATTCTTGCTACTGCATATCGTTTTAAACAAGAACAAGGATGGCGTCGATTTGATTTCCCTGTTGGAAAAGTAAGTATGATATTATAAATATAATTTAACAATAATACACAAAAATATTTTTTTTAGTCAGGATCTCGTATGGATAGAACAGTAGAAATGTTAATGGCTGCTGAAAGAGCTTTGGTACAGAATCGATGTATGATTATACCAAGTGTATATGTGAGACCTGATGTAGATAAATCAACAGCTGCAAAAGTGAAAGAAGCAGTTCGTCGACATCAAGGTAGTATTTCTGAAAATGAGACAGATGCTACACACATAATTTATCCTCCAGTTGATCCTATGGAAGAAGAATATGCACGACCTTGTATGAGACGAGAAAGATCTGTTCTTCTTCATTGGTACTATTTTCCCGATAGTTACGATTCTTGGACTACATTAGATCTTCCTTGGGACTTTCCAGAAGGTACACTTACAAATACAAACATGAAATCAGTATACAAAGTAGCCGCAACATGGGCATTAGATTTAGATCAATATAACGAATGGATGAACGAAGAAGACTATGAAATAGATGAAAATGGTCAAAAGAAAATACATAAATACCGACTTTCGGTAGAAGATTTAATGGCTCAACCGTCTCATCCTCCCCCTTCAGCGAAAAAACCAAAAAGAAAACGATCTCCTAGTCCATCGCCGAAACCAGGAAAACGTAAAAGCGCAAGAGCACCATCAGGTGTTCAAACTTCATCTTCATCATCACTTGCGACTCCGAAGAAATCTCGCGGTGGTGGAGAAGAAGAAGACGATCTCACTCAAGGAATGGAAGATCCACCAGCAGAACCTCGAATTGTAGAAGTAGTTGCTACTCCTACAAATCCGCCGGTGACTGGGCAAGGTAATATTCCAACAAGTGGCAATACTTTAACGACAACAGGTAGTAAGAAACAAGATAATGAACTTCAACCACTTAAATCTGGTAATATGGCGGATTTGGATGAACCTATGGAAGGAGATAAAGGAAGTTCGCAAAGTACTCAAGATAGAGAAGAACGAGATGCAAGTAAAGAAAGAGGAGAAGGGAATAAAGGAGATGAACCAGAAGATAATGTCACTGAACAAACACATCATATTGTTGTTCCTAGTTATTCTGCTTGGTTTGATTATAATTCGATTCATACTATTGAAAAAAGAGCTTTATCTGAATTTTTTAATGGTAAAAATAAATCTAAAACGCCAGAAATTTATCTTGCATACAGAAATTTTATGATCGATACCTATAGATTAAATCCTACAGAATATATTACATCGACTGCTTGTAGGCGTAATTTAGCAGGAGATGTATGCGCAATCATGCGTGTACATGCATTTTTGGAACAGTGGGGACTTATTAATTACCAAGTGGATGCAGAATCAAGACCAACACCCATGGGTCCACCTCCAACATCACATTTCCATGTATTATCAGATACTCCATCAGGTTTAGCTCCAGTTAATCCGAATCCTCCGAAAACACCACAACCTTCAGCCGCAAAAACATTACTTGATTTAGAAAAGAAATCATCCGGTTTGGGAACAGAAGAGAAAACTTCAGCTGGAGTGATGGCAAATTTTGGGCTAAAAATTGATCAGTATTCGAGAAAACCGGCAGTTTTGAAGAACAAACAAGCTGCCGGTGCTACTCGTGATTGGACAGAACAAGAAACACTTTTGCTATTAGAAGGATTAGAATTACACAAAGATGATTGGAATAAAGTCTGTGAACATGTTGGTTCGAGAACACAGGATGAATGTATTTTGCATTTTCTACGACTTCCTATAGAAGATCCTTATTTAGAAGAAAGTGGACCAGAGGGTTTGGGTCCATTAGCTTATCAACCAGTACCATTTTCTAAAGCTGGCAATCCAGTTATGAGTACTGTGGCATTTTTGGCTTCAGTTGTTGATCCTAGAGTTGCTGCAAGTGCAGCCAAAGCTGCTATGGAAGAATTTGCAGCTATTAAAGATCAAGTACCAGCTGCTTTATTAGATCAACATTTAAGAAATGTTCAAGCTAGTGCTAATTCTGATGGTAATTAATCTTTTTCGTAATTTTCTTATAAATTTCTTATAATTTTCTATTAATAATTGAAATAAAATGAAGTTTTGTTATATTAATTATATTAATTATTTTCGAATTATTTAGGTAAGTTTGATCCAGCTGCAGGATTAGCACAATCAGGTATAGCTGGGACTGGACCACCCGAACCTCCTGATGATACAACACCACCTTCAACTACAGGCGCTACAGTTACATCTCCACATTCGGCAACAACAGCTTCTATGGAAATGAAAAAGGAAGAACAAGAAAAGCCTAAAGAATCTGAAATAGATCAAAGTCAATTGGACATAACAAAAAAGGAAGACGAATTGAAAGAAACCGAAGAAGATGCAAAATCAACTATGGATGCTGAAACTATGGAAGCAAAAGAAAAGAGAGATAAGGTGAATAATTATTTTATATTTTCATATTTGTTAAATATTTCTATAATATAAAATATATTTTTATTTATTTATATTTTTTTTTTTTCATTATCATATAGGTGGTGCGAGATGCTCAGCTTCAATCTGCAGCTGCAGCAGCATTAGCAGCAGCTGCCGTTAAAGCAAAACATTTAGCAGCTGTAGAAGAACGTAAAATTAAAGCTTTGGTGGCGCTGCTTGTTGAAACACAAATGAAGAAATTAGAAATTAAATTACGTCATTTTGAAGAATTGGAAACGACGATGGAACGAGAACGTGAAGGCCTTGAATATCAACGACAACAACTTATTACTGAAAGACAACAATTTCATTTGGAACAATTAAAAGCAGCCGAATTTAGAGCTAGACAACAAGCACATCAGCGTTTAGCTCAAGAACAACAACAACAACAACAAAATCAACATCCTGCATGGCAACCTACTGCGCAACAACAACAACAACAACAACAACAACAACAACCACCGAGTCCTCAAGCATCAGCCCAACAACCACCATCACATACACCTCCACAACAAGCATAAATTGTGAGTTATATTATATTCATAAATTATAGTTATTAATTAAGATAATAATAACGAAATGTAGATATTGATAAAGCATATGATATGAAAATATACATAGAAAAAAATATGAGTAAAATTTGTAATACTAAGTATTTTTACAATATTGAATAATGTTTGTTTTATTTATTTTCATTTAATATAATTAGATATTTTGGACGAAATTTTGCATTATATAAAATGCCAAATTTTTATCGAAATTTATATAATTTTTAATACGCGTAAATATTATTATATTAATTAATATCATTATATTAAACAGTACATTACATTAAAATTAATTTTTATAATTTTATAATAACATAACAAAGGTATTTTCTAAAATAATATTTATAAAGATTTTTTATAATTCAATTTATAAAGCATGATTATGCACAAGCTCCAAAACTAAATCAGTCATAAGTCGAGCACATTCAGCTCCTTCTCGTGGTGGTGCTCGTGTATTTTCTTTTCCTTTATTGGTTTTTGATTTTTCATACAAATCTGGAGCTTCTTCACTTTCGCATGTACTAATTGGTAAAATATCCAATGCGAGACCTACGCCAAATCGGCCACATCGTCGCATTTCTTCATTTAATCTATACCATGAATAATAAGATTAAAAGTGCTTTAAAAATATTCGTTTAACAAATTTTTCAATTACATTTTTTTTCTTCTTTCTACGAACATATTGCAATATTACTTACAGTTCCCACATCACAGATGGATCTTTTGGTGGCTGTTTTGGATTAAGTGTATGTAATGAAGACATTAGATGGAAATGATAATGTTGAAGAAGTTGTGTCATGTGCGCTCGTCTAATTTCTCCACTTGCACAACAGTACAACAAATTCGCAAGATCAAGGGCAAGTGAACCAACTCGAGTTAGTTGAAAATCAATTAAATAGACAACCTGTAAAGTCATAATGTTAATCGTAATTTAAGATTTGATTCAATTACATTGTAATATTTCCAATTTCTATTCCCTAAGTTAACATAATTGAAATTTAATATATCTTAATATTCATATTCGTATTACTTTTACTTCGCAAATGAAGTAAAAAATGATAAGATATATATTTTTACACTATACTTATGTCTATTTTTTTCTTTTTTATTTCAATAAATTTTAATCAATATGGGAATAGAATCTATAAAAATATCCTATTTCATGATAAGAAAACATAATTTATTTAATACTATCAAGTATTACTATCAAGCATAATACTTGAAAACTGAATAAAACTAAATGACTTATTAAATATGAACAATTTTTATTTTGACAGAAATTTTATGAATTACAAGAATGTTTTTCTTTAATATTCTTTAATATTAAGATAATACTTGTACAAGACATATAATAAAAAATAGAAAAATCATAATATGCTGAATATCTTAAAATTAATAAATAATTAATAAATAATAAAATTATACTAAGAAACATTATTTCTTGGTTTTTTTATATATAAAATTAAATAACATGCATGCTTAACAAATACTTTATATTTTAATATAATAATATACATAAAAAAGATATTTTTATTTTTTTTTTTTTTTTTTT
>NW_006263331.1:420869-425748 GCF_000469605.1 Apis dorsata
TAATACTTACTTCTTCGTTTGATTTAGTCAAATCGTCTTTAAATAAAATATTATTAGTCCAACAATCACCATGACAAAAAACGGTAAGGGGCCCTTGCATAGCAACTAATTCGCTCATAGTGCGAAAAAATACATCATCATTAAGAAATGCTCGTAATTTTTCCATTATTTCGATTCTTTTGGATTCCATATGAGAAGGAAGACCATCAGACACCATTCTGATAGCATTCTTAGCAGCAACTTGATAGTATTGACGATACCAATTTTCATTTTCTGTTCGAAAAAGTGCTTCTTGGATACCTTTACCTTCACTTGGATCTGTCAGTCTTGCAAATTCCTCTGGCCTTATGTATCCATAGATATATATTAATATATAAACATATACATAGATATAATAATACAATATAAAAATAAAAAAAATAGAAAAAATAAAAAAGTAAAATAATAAAAAATAGAAAAGAAAGAAAAAGAAATTATTATTAGATTTACCTTGTTTCTCTAAGAGTTAAACTCAGTGCATGAAAACCTGCTAAAGCTTTCAATGTTCGTTTCAAATGCTCAAGTTGCAGTCCTTTTCTTCTATCTGCCATTTTAAAACCTCTTTCTCGTAAATCTTCCATAGCGATAAAATCAATTTGTGCTGCATATATTTTTGCAACGCCGTTAAAAACTTTTCTATCATTTGTTTGTAACTTATTTAATGTAGGCCATACATGCGTATAAAATGCTACTTCGTTTTGAAATAGTAATTCACTTTTAAAAGCTTCACGATGTTCTCTTGATTGCGGTAAAACTTTGTAAATTATTGCACATTCATAATTGATCCATTCATTATTTTTTATCTGTTTTCGACCTTTTGCTCGAATACGATATAACATAGATGTATAGTTGTCACCTCTTCCTGAACCGAATTCTTCTTCCAAACTAATAATTTCCACATTAGGTTCATCTTTCATTATCAATTTACGCACAGATTCTAATGTAAAATGTATATGTTCTTTCTCATCCATTATTCTGTTTTTAAAGACAAAATTTTAAAGACAATAAAAAAGTTTAAAAGAAAAATTTCATATAATTATAAGATTCTTGAATCAATAAATATCACAACGTTTTAGCTTTTATATGTGAACGAATGAGTTACGATGTTAAGCTACCCGATGCAGGAAATAAGCATTTGAGGGACGAGAGAATAGTACCTCCCACTATCGCATACATACATTAATTTATTAATCGTAAGTACCCTAGGGGGGCAAGGACATTAATACATACCAATCATGCATGTAATTTCAATTCTTTGAATGACAAATTGATTGAAATTTTTATATATACAACAGAAATTTAATAGAGAAATGATAATAAAAATTATAAGTTTTATATGATGATATTTTGATTTAATTGTAGAGACAAAAAAAAATATTGTTAAGTAAATAATGTTATAAATATTTTCTCTTTTTATACATAATCGTGATTAATTTAATTGTTCTGTATCCAATATATGTAAAACTTCCTCTCCCACTAAATTAATCAATTTGTCACGATCAACGTTCGTAAATTCTGGAAGACTATGCAATTTCATAACCATTTGATTGATATTCGAAAATCCTGAGTTTACAGAGTAATCAAGAACAAGCTATAAAAAAAAATGTCTTAAATTGTGTAAATGTTTTTGATTTTAAATTTGAAAAAAAGAATTAATATAATATAAATATTATACGTACAAGACATCCTTTAATACATTGTTTTGAAATATATTTATCAAATAATTCATTTATTTGATTTTCATTCATTACTGAAATAAATAAATCTGATTTGTTAATATATGTCAAAACTTCGATGCTTTCTTTCACAAAATCACCGTGTAATAATATTATTGCTATATTAGCTATCGTGGTAGTTCCAATTATATTATTTGTTTTTCCTTTTGTCATGATTTCTTTCTGCAAATATCAAATTTTTTATTATTGTTATTGTATTTTTTTTTTAAACATTAAATTCAATATGAATAAATAAATGCTCTTAACCTTTATTTCATTCCAACAATCCCATGCTGCATTTATAAAAATTGTTCTTAAAGATGAATCAACTGATAAAATATTCATTTTCATTAAATGTATTAAAATAAGTTTTATTGAAAGATCTATACGACAGTAGGTATTTATGTCTGACCATAATCTTGGTATATGTTTTTTTAAAACATGTGGCTCATAGGATTTTAATTTATTTATTATATTTATTAAGAGTTGTTTTGTTGGAATATATTCATTTGGAACAAGTTTTTCATAAGACTCAAAGAATTCGTCAACTGTGCTTGTTGATAATAATAACAATATATATGTATTATAATAATCACTTTCCTAAATGAAAAAAAATATATATAAAAATAAAATATTGAATGTGTTATAAAATTCTTAAATAAAACATACTATTATTGATGTAGAAATAAATTTATAATTATCTCCTGTAAGAAGAAGTTCATGGATCATATTACCAGCTTCTTTATCATTATACTTAGAAGCTAAATACATGGTATATTTAAAAAATTTATTATCCATTGGATCTTGAATGGTAAATCTTTTATTTTTTATTTTACGTAGAATTTCTATAAAATTATTATATGAACTGTCATCTGTAAGAAAATATAATTTTATAAATAAAGAATTAAAACAAATAAATTATAAATAATATATAGTTACCGTAATTTATAAATCCTCGTATAATATAATAATATGTCGCTAATGAAAATTTTATGTTCATATTTTTGAATTCTAGAAGTAAATATTTTATAATATCTCTGAAATTTTCTATATTTAATGCAGTAATTATTTTAAGAATAGAATTTAATGTTTGAATATTTGGTTTAATTTTTTTCTGATTCATTGATGTAAGAATGTCATACAAATAATCTATTTTTATTTTTTTTTTATCATTAAAAATTTTTTCAAATAATATTATTACATAATTCCAAGTAGTAAGATTTAATGGAATATCTTTTTCTTTGCATTTTTGATATAATAGCCAAGCTTCATCTAACTAAAAATATAAATTAAAAATATATTAAATTTTTAACAAAAATACAAGAATTTATTAGAGAAGAATTTATTAAAGAATAAAAATTAAAATTGATTTACTCTTGAATATTTTGTTAAACCACATATCATAATATTATGAGCAGCTGCTGCTGTTAAATCATCTTGAGTTATTAAGAAATTATATAATTCATTAATTTCTAATTTATATCTGAAACGTGAAACTATTGAAAATAATATCAAATATAAAATTAATTTTTTTTTTTAACACTTACTGCCAAATATAGTTTTCTTTGGATGAAGAAAACCAATGTTCAAAAAACAAATTGTTAATTACACATCTTTTGTTGTTATAAAAACACAATAATTCTAAAAGTGCTTGTTTTGTTCCATTAGAAACATTAGTATCTAATAACTTATAGATATGTAAAGCATCAGATATCATACATTGAGATATAGCATGTAGTAATATTTCTTCTGATACTTGATTTTTATCAGTATACTTTGGAAATGGTTTAAATGCCTAAAATGCATATTAAAAATTATTTATATTTAAAAAATATAAAATGAAAAATATATTTTTTATCATTATGTATATACATGTATAATGAAATATATATAAAAATATAATAACATATTATGATAAATAAAATTATTACTATAACAAATAAAATTTACCTCAATTTCTGGATTTGAAAGATGTTTTGGAAATAAATCACTATGTTCTTTATGAATCCAGTTCGCAGTTTTTTTACCTGATTCATATGATAATGCATAAATACGATAATCCAATTTTTTCATTGGAAGTAAATAAGGATCATCATGATATATATAATTTTTCATTATATGCATACTAGAATCTTTAGGTATAGTGTTCTCAAGAGCCTTTAAAAAAATAAAAAATAGTGAAATTGAATAAATATAATACAAATCTTTTCTATGCTAGAAAAATTTTAGTATACTTACATGTAAAATATCAGTAGGATCACGTTTTATTCTACTAGGTATTTCAATTTTAGAGTTTGATACTGACAATGAAGATTGTAATCTTCTTAACTCACATCGTGAAGTCCTATGAAAAAATTATTTTAAAAAAATGTCAAAAAGAAGAAAAGATATATAATGATATATACTCTTTATAAACTCTTTATATACTCTTTATAAATAATCCCTGAATCATTTAAATTAAATAAATTTTATTTTAAAATATTGTACTAAATACAACTAACCTATCTAAAATACATTTGAAGTGATTCATAATAAATATTTCTTAAATACTATTTATAATATTTAATTTTTATATTTAAATATTTTTTAAAATATTATTGAAAATCGTAAAAATAAAAATTCTAATATATATTTGTCTATATAATTCTGTACAGACAATATATATATTAACCGAAGAGAAAATTCTTTCACAAAAAATACATATATACATATACTATACAAAGTTTACATTTTCTCATATCTATCTTAAGTAGATTTTCTATAATTTTAATTTTTCTATTCACAAAAACAAATATCAATTAACTATATGTATAAAAATATATTACAACAAATTTTCGTGGAACAATTTTTATAATTTTATAAATTTGCATTTCATTCAATGACATTATTAATTTATATATTAAATTTTCAATATTATATTATATTATTTCTATTTTATTATTTAATTTATAGATATTTCAGTAAATATTTGATAAATCGGAATGAATTCAAAATTGAAAAAAATGTAAAGCAAAAAAAATTAATCACAATTATATATTTTTCTTTTTACTTTTTTTAGAAAATAAAATCAAAATCTAAAATATATAAATGTAATAATTTATAATTATAAATTTTTTTATTAAATT
>NW_006263331.1:426394-440373 GCF_000469605.1 Apis dorsata
AAGGAAGCCAAAACCAGTCCACGAAGAGAAGCAGTCCTCTGCCGTGAGAATATGCGTGCGCGTAAATGTGCTAACATATAATTGTACGTATGTATGTATACTATATAGTGCTCACATAGGGAAGAAGCCAGGTGTTTTATTTCAAACCGTGAGACTCTTAAAAGGGGATGCTTGCACCACGTCTTCTACTTGAAGGATATGAATGAAAAATAAAATTCATGTTCCACTGATCAACAAGAAAAGCGACATTGGTTTTACTAGTTTCATTATGTTTTCCTATTCGATCGAACGTAACTTAATCCCTAGTTTTTTTTCGTTTTTTTCCATCTTCTCTTTTCAAGTAATTCTTTTTTTTTTATTGATATAACAAAAAAAATTGAATAGTATTTCAACACAAATATTTATGCAACAATAAAAATCATTTATATTTGTATTGTACTCTGAAAAAAATATTAAGATTCTAAACAATAACTATTTCTTCCATTTTGTTATAGATTGCAATAAACTTAAAAATGAAAAAGAAAAATTATTTTTTCATATTTACAATTATTATTTAAAGAATAAATTTGTAAACATCTTTAAAATTTTATATTATCTAATAAAACTATTTAAAAATTATAGTTTAAAATAATTTAAAAGATAGATACAAGATAATTTAAAATTTCATTGAAAAAATGGTTTTAATATAAATATGTAAATATTTATTCGTTATATCATTTTAATTTTAAATATATAATTTAATTTTACATATATTAAATATTTTGAAATTAATTTTTAAAAAATTATTTATTTTGATAAAAATTTAGACAAAAATTGTTAATTTTTGTGATATTAAGTTTGGGATGATAAATTTAATAATAAAATAATAAAATAATAATAGAAATTTGATTGTTTGTTTTTCTTTTCTTTTAAATATATACTTTATTTTTTCAATTTGTATTTATATATTTTTCTACAAATATATACATATATTTAAGACAATATATAAAATATATATGAAATATATAAAATAATATTTACTTAATAATAAATTTAATATTTTTATTCTATATGTATAATTGTATGAATACATTGTAAAAAATATTCTTTTTAATTCTCGTTATTTTTTTTTTTTTTATTTCGAAAAATAGATATTGATATACATTAAATAAATAATATATTTCTATAATAATATATTTTCTAATAATATATTTCAATGAAATAATAAATTTAAAAATATATTGTTTCGATATTAGAAACGCAACAGATGATAAGTCGATTAGATCTAGCAGGCCGGGACGAGTGCAATTTGATCTAACCTTGCAACAAATAATGCCCAGATCCCAACCTGCCAGTATCTTCGACAAATTCAGTTAAAGTAATTAGTATTATCTTCTGGATTATCCTTTGTTCTTCGGTAGTATTGTAGTTTGTCTTCTATCGATGAAATATAATGCATTCCGATAGGCCGGGACAAGTGCAATATTGAAGATTTCATCATCACGAAACATTGTCACAAATCTCGGCCTATCTTCCATGCAAAATAATAGATTTTATAAATTCTTATTGAAGATTCTACGAAATTATAACTTTCATATAATTATTAAAAATAAAAACTTATATCTAATTTTGTTTGTATAAACACGTGTTTTCAAGTGTTGATCTCTTCGACTAGGTCTTCAAATAATTTATTTCCAAATCGAAGAGATTTTTATTTATTTTATTTGTTTATATTAAATATTTTATAATTTTTATAAAATTGAATATTTTTATTGATTTTATTGTTTCTTTTAAATTGTGATTTGTCGTGTGCTAATATTATTTTATACACGAATTCGAGTCCACTACTACTTTGTACACAAACTTTACATATAGATACAATTTGATATGATTGATAAATTATAAATTTCATAATTTAATGTCAAATATTATATAAATAACACTTTAATTCGATATTAAAATATTATTTTACAGAATGTCTTATAAATTTTTCAATTAATTTTCGCGCACATACCTATGACACACATTCGATTAAATGGTTTTTAACACATACATACAATTTTCAACGATTCGTGTCCTCAATCTTGATTATGTTTGAAAACATAATATTAAAAAACGGAAATAAACAAAAGTTATATTGATATTCTATGAACATCACAATATTGTGAATAAATACACATTTCGACAAAGCACGTTACCGGTATCCTAACCCCCAAATCAAAGCAAATGACGTCTTTCACCGGTTGCTAATATTTCACGCCATGGTTATCTTCTTTCTTCCTTATTCTTCGCTTAACCTATCCCATTCTATATTGTGTATTTCATCTAATTGAAGAATATGATGTAAATGTTATAAAATCAATATAACAAATCAAACGATCCGCGTTTTTCGTCCACTGCACTACGTCAAGATACTGTATATATATCACGATATACAATATATCGATTATAATGACGATCACAACGATGATGACGACGATAATAATAATGACTACAACGTAATGATAAACTTTTAAAACTTCTTTCGTTAAACTTGTTTTTCGAAAAAATAAGCGAAGAGAAGCACGAAAGACGTGACAACATCCTACCCAGAGAGTTCCCAACAAACTGCTGTCCGTGACCAGGTGTCTCCTCTCTTTATTCCTTTTGGGTCCCAAGTACATGAAAGCCCCCAACTATATAGGTACCCCTTAGGGCCGATGGTGGGGGCTTATTCTTATTTAACAGCAACGAAGCAGGAACACCAGCAACAACCAACTTTAAAGCTTTCCTCTTTTTTTTTTTCGTGTCCTTTTCTCGATCTCTTTTTATTCTCTATCTTTTTCCGTTAGCTTCTACCTTCAATTCTTTCAAGTTCCTCCCCTTTTCTTCTTTTGTTCACTATCTCTTTCTCTCTTTCTTTTCCTTTCCATCATCCTTTTTCTACTTTCTTGTAATCCATCTCTTTCGCCTATTTATACGTGCGGCTATCTTTTCTTTCTAACTTATGTTTCTTCTTTGTTCTTCTTGTATTACTTTGTGATACTCTACAGATCTATCGGTAAAGCCCGCCAAAATTATATCAGCTGTCCTGAATTTTGCTCTACCTGTCAAGTTCGTGACGTATATGATTCTTGTTCTATCTTTTTGTTAAGTAAATGTCCAATGGGAAAAAAAGGGTCGGTCGGATCTTATAACAAGACTATAACGATTTATGTAACGACAATTTTCAAATTCATATTAGAAATATCGGTTTAAATCGGTTATAGTTTGATTTATGATAAAAATAAATTATTATTTATTTGAAACATTATTTATTTTCATTTTTTATATGTATATATGTATATTTTAAAAAATAAAAAATAAAAATTAGAAATTTTTAAATATGAAACATTGAATTGAGGATGATCTACATATAATCTTAAATATAGTAATTAGATAAATAATTAGATATCTTTATTTTCTAAAAAAATATAATTGTTATATAATATTATTATATATACATTCAACAAAATTTTATTATTATTATGTATACATTCAATAAAATTTTATTATTTAAAATTTAAGTTTATAATATATAAATAAATAAATATATAAATGCAAAAATAAGCATAAAATTTTTTGAATTTTTGACATGTTGACAAGCTCGATATTTTTTTTTTAATAAATTAAATTACATTTAATATTTATTATTCTGATATAAATGATTTCAAAAAATATATATATACAATATATTATATACAATATATTATATTTATATATACATATATATATATATATATAAAGATTCATAAAATAAATATGAAAATCAAATATTTTCATAAAAATTGCACAGTATATTTGATTTTATATAGTTTGATATTATAATTGTTTAATCAAATTATTATAAGTTTTCAAATAAGATATTACTTTAATGATATTCTTTTATTGATGAGTGACATGCATTGATATCCGAAAAAAGAAAAAGAATTGAAGACTGAAAGTGATTGAGAACCACTTGTAGGAGGACAGCTGCCGCTGCGAGCGCATCTGCTGTCGGTTGCGCGGGCACGCGCGCTTACATATCCTTATTCCTATGTTGGTACTATACACTCTATATAGATGCACACGGGTCGAACGCATACGGTACTCCTCTGTTCTCCTTATTTCTACCATGTTGTTCCGTCCTTTTTCGCTAATCCTTTCCTTTTCCCTTTCTTTCCTTATTTTTGTCCGAACATTCGCTGCTCCCCCCTTTTCTCATTCTTTCCTCTTTCCCCTCCTATCTACCTGTGTCCTTCGTTCATTTCAGTTGGTTTCTTTTTTCTCACCCTTCAAACTGCGACATCGCAGCATTCAAATCCCGTTTTCAATATACCTTCTAGCAAACGCTTCTTCTCGTTGTATTGGGGGTTGACGGTCTTCCCTTTAATACCAGAGCGAGGATTTATAATCCATGGGAGAGAGGGTCTACTCGTGTTTATGGTATATACGATGGCTGCTGATTTCGAAAGGCTCGTACACTTAGTTCATAATACCTACACAGCAGTAGGGTTTTCTACGGTATGTAACAGCATACGATGCAGCTTGCCACACAGCCGGTACGTAGACCGCCGCGGTACCCGAAAATTTTCTTTGTTCTCATTGTTCAAAGAATTTCCACTATGCGTTCACGATAGCTACGTTCCTTACAAAATTGTCGATTTTCTCTACAGAGGCATTTTTCCATCTGCTTTCCTTGTTATACTTATTTTTTCTCTTTCTTTTTTTCTTCATTCTTCACGAAACCTCCCTCTCCACAGGATTTTAAGTTCAGCTCTTTTGTCTGTTTGCATACCTGCTCTCATTGAAATGAACTGATGTGATCAATGTTTATCAATACTTTAAATTTTTCTTGAAAATTTATTTTATTTTTTATTATTTATCATATTTTATATTAATTTTATTTGTTATATATCGTTATAAAATTTGAGAAAATATTAATAGGAATTTATTATCTATATTATATCTATATAATTTAATTTTGATATGGATTGATAGTATATCGATGATATATAGCTAATGAAGGATACTTTTATTTTTATAATATTATTTTTACTTTTTATAATATTAAGCTATAAATATCATTTCTTTTGTTTAATGTTGAAAAAATACTAGATTATAATATATTATTTCTGTTATCTTATCTTAAACTTTAAAGGCCGGAAAACCACTATAATAGTTAAGTCTTGACAAAAACTTTATGTAAGACGTATTACTTATGCATATATATATATGTGTATATGTGTGTATTAGTTTTTCCAATGAATCTAATAATCTAATAATTTATAATATTTCATTTGTCGGCTCTCTAAAGATTAAATAAGACAAGTTTCGAAGCATATCGACACATGCCAGAAAATGGCATCGATGTGCAGCATGTGTTTCACACCGTAGAGCCCAGATGGCAAGCGTTGAATCCCTTGCTTAAATTTTCATTATAACACTGCTGCTTTCCAGACCACCTGTTCTATGCGTAGTTTCAAACTATTCCTAAAATTTTATCAATATAAAAATATAATTTTTGATAATTTTTTCAAATTATATCTCAATATTAATTGCTTATATATATTAATTAATTTAGACATATTATATATGTATAAAATATATAATATGTCTAAATTAACATATAATTTAATAATATATTTTAATATATTCTTAATTATATTTTTATTTTAATATTTTAATATATCCTTAATATTATTTATCATAAAAATTGTTATATTTATTTATATTTATATTAATGCAAATAATGATTTTAATTTAAAAATAAGAATAAAATAGATTATTCCTTTTATAATCATTTAATAAAAAAAATTTTTATATGAATATATGTATATAATAATATATTGTGTTAACAAACGACCGTTCCAAGCGACGTTATACTTTGAGACGAGTTTCAAAAGATCTTTGTTCGCATCAGGGAAGTGAATCCGTGGATGAATTCAAACGTGTTCGTGTATACGAATACTTTATGTCGTCTATAACAACCGGAAGTTGAACATACATAATGTTTCTGGGTGCGTCTGTTTGTGCCATTTTTCGCTTCACTGACAAATAAAAACAAAGTACTGATTAATCATGATTTGATGAATATAATATTTATTATCCATGCAAATGTAATATATTTTAACTAACATTTAATAAAATTTATTTCATTTTTTTTTTATTCACAAATATTTTTACAAATTAAAGAGAAGTTGGAGATATTATTATAAGTAATTAACTTCTATTAACTTTATTTTAAATAAAATAATGGCTATAAATTATTACGAAAATTATTTATTACATTGATCATAAGAAAAAGAAATTTTTATAATTATTCTTTTATATACAAAACTAAATATTTTTTGCAAGTAATTTTGTATATACAACTAATTAATCATTATAAATATTTTTATACTTTACTAATTCTTATATAATTTATTTTAATATAGAATAATATAGAATATAGAATAGGAAACATTCATGAATTCATTATTCAAGTAATAAAACAGATTTCTTTCTTATTGATTGTACGAGCAGTCGGTAAGGAATTATTAAAATGATATATAAAAAAGTAAATAGGTCAAAATCCTTTCACTTGCTAGAATTAATTCCTCAAAGTCTTTACGATGGCACGAATAGAAAATGTAATAGTTAAGTCAAATTTTATGTTTTTGAAAGAATCAATTTATAATACGAAGATTATTGTATGAAATATCAAAGTGAAATATTAATTATACAATGAATTAATAGAAATAAATTATAAGGTATTGTTTAATTAATGATTCACTTGATGTAAGTGAATCATATAGTTTGTATTTTAAATTACAGTATTATTTTAAATTTTTACAACAAATATTTTTACTACATTATTTGTAATACATTAAAATTATATAATTGTAATACATTAAATAATGGCTAAAATAAAAGATAATACTGTTCAAGTAGTATTTGTTTCTTTACTGTTGGATCTTCTGGCATTTACTATGATATTACCATTATTACCAGCCTTATTAGATTATTATAAAGAAATAGAAAAAAATCAAGGTATATATTTTAAAATTTTATATTATGTACAAAATACAAGAAAATTTTTTGATGCTCCTGATAAAATCAATACAGTGCTTTATGGAGGTTAATAATTTTTATTCTTTTACTTTTTTAGTTAAGTTATTAATATATTAATTTATATTATATTATATTAACATATAATTTTGCTATAGGTTTTCTTGGTTCTATGTATTCTTTTTTACAATTTTTAAGTTCTCCAATAGTAGGAGCATTATCAGATATATATGGAAGAAAACCATTGATGATATGTTGTTTAATAGGAATTGCTTTGTCTTATCTGTTATGGGCATTTTCTTGTAATTTTGCTATATTTGTATTAGCAAGATTTATTGGAGGTATTAGTAAAGGAAATATTAATTTATCAATGGCTATTATTAGTGATGTTACTTCTCCAAAAACAAGAGGAAAAGCAATGGTAAAGTTTATTAAAATAAACATAAAAAAAAAGCATTGAACATTCAAGGTAAATGAACATAATGTGAATAAGTAAGTTAATATTTTTTATTTTCAGGCACTTATTGGTATAGCTTTTTCTATAGGTTTTGTAGTAGGCCCAATGATTGGAGCATTTTTTGCATGGACTTTTAGTGATAATAGAAAAGAAGCATGGTATATAATACCTGCTCTATTTGCTTTTTTTTTAGCAACAAGCGATTTGTGTTTTATTGTTTACTATTTAAAGGAATCTTTACCACAGAAGTATAGAAGCAGTAATCTTATATCTGGAGTATCTGGAATTATTACTTACATTAATCCTATAGATTTATTTCAATTTAATGGAGTATCTGGTTTAAGTTTACAAGGTAAAATTATTATAAATATATATATTATAAATTTTAGAAATTAATTAGAATTATATGTATATTATTTCAGACAAAAAAAATTTAAAAACACTGGGTTGTGCATATTTCATATATTTGTTTATATATAGTGGCTTGGAATTTACTTTAACTTTCTTAACTCATTATTTATTTAAATTTACGAGCATGCAACAAGGATGGATGTTTTTGGGAATTGGATTAATTATGGCAATCTTACAAGGAAGTTGGATACGAACAATTCCATCTAATAAAACAAAATCTATTGCAGAATTGGTAAATAATTCAAATATTTAGAATAAAAATTTGTATTTTTATTTTTGATTTCATTATACAAATTTTTAGGGTTTATGGTTGATTATTCCAGCATTTATTTGTATAGGTTTAGCAAATGATATATTAACATTGTCAATTGGATTATGTCTGTTTGCAATTTGTAAGGATATTAGAAATCTATGAAATTTATCTTTGATTATATGAAAAAGTTTCTGTATTTTTACATATATTATAGCTACTGCTATGGTTGTTACTTGTATGATGACTCTTGTAACACATATTGGTCCTGATTATCAAAAAGGTGCAATAACAGGTGTTTTTCGTTCTCTTGGAGCATTAGCACGAGCTTGTGGACCTATTGTAGCTTCTTCAGGTAAAAATAAATTATACAATCATTTAATTTAATAAGTAACTTTGAAATAAAAATGTTTATTTCAGCTTTTTGGTGCATTGGTAGTAAAGCAACATATCTTATAGGTGCTATATTTCTTGTATTTCCACCTGTAATTCTTCAGATGATGAAATCATTTTAATATAAATATTTGTTTAAGTATTGCATATTTATATTTTTACAGTATTTTTATATATTTTATAAATTGTATTATATAAATATTTTATAAAAAAAAAATTTTTTGTGCAATTATGTATTATATATGAAAAGTATTATATAATTATATATTTTGATATTCAAATTATCTTTCATTATGCATTCTATCCTTCTCTATTCAATAGCTATCTTTAAGTTAGTTAATAATATAGTTGTAAGTGTAATTATTTGTGTAATAAATTAAAAAAAATGTAACTAAAATAAATAAATATTCATAATAAAAATTATTCGAATCATAATATTTTTTTTACTTGTTACATCCCTGGAAAATTTATGCTTTTGCGCATGCGTGCTTTCTTGATCACATGACATACACGCCATTTACGGTAAGAAATTCTCGGAATTTCTTGTTCGCGGCACTCTGTCGTCGTCCGCGCTGATGTGAGTAACACGAAAGGGGGAGAATTATTGACGCGATTCGCGCGTGCGACCGGTCCCGCAATCATTACGTTTACAATTATTGCGCGGTAGACCGAGTTTGATCAGTCCAAAGGTTAGATTCTTAATAGATTGATTCAAATAAGAAAAAATAAATAATAGAAATATACAAATCCTAATTGCTTCTGTCTTCGGACTAGTGAGCAGGTGAGTACAACGAATTCTTAAAGTGAATAACTTTTCCTTACCCCTCCCGCTTATCTATTTACGCGTTACTGCAATACGTCACATTCATTTCTAAATTTTTATGATATATTCCTCATCTATTGAATTTAATTAAGATTCAAGTAATCGATAAAATCATTTTATTTCATTTATTTAAATTGTATCATCTATTTTATTAAATATAATATTGTTTCAATATAATATTAAGTACATGTTTATAATTTCTCTTATTTAAGTTTCTTAAATATATACATATCCATTTTTAAAGTAAGCATGATAATGATACCTAATGATATCATCTAAATAAACAAATATCATCTAATGATATATCATCATATATTTTAGTTCAATGATATTAATTCATATGTTTTACAAAAAATATAATTAAAAATTTTTAATAAATATATTTTTATTTATTAAATATAAATATACAAATATTAGAAATACAAAGAAAGTAGAATTTATAATAAAAAATGTTAAATTGTGGTTGTATTATTTTTAAATTTGAACATTTTTATATCATATACATTAATGAAAATATAAATATCAATTATTGAAAAATATGATTATGTTTAAGATAAAGGATTTATAATTAAAATCAAAATGTCATTGTGGGCAAAAGCACAACAATTACCACAGGATGCATTACAACAAGTACGTTCAGTATATGGAGAACATTTTCCAATAGAAGTCCGTCATTTTTTATCTTCTTGGATAGAAGAAAAAATGTGGTAAAATATTTATCTTGATGTATATTACTTATTGAGTTATTAAGTTTAAGTTATAATTATTAAAAATATTTTGTTATAGGACTGATATAGAACCTGATAATCCACAATATGAACAATATATAGCTACTCTTGTTAGATCTTTAATACAAGAATTAGAAACTAAAGCAGCTTCATTAAATACAGATGATATGTTTTTAACAAAATTAAAATTAATGGAAGCTGCCAAAAATTTTCGTGTAAGTTATAAATAAAATTAGTAATTTATTTAAAATATATATAATATATTTATATTATTCTTTCTTTGTTTAATGTAGCAAAGATATACTCATAATCCAGCGGCTTTATTTAGAATAATTAGACATTGTCTAGGAACAGAAATGAAATTAGTAGCACAAGTTGAAAATGTTGGAGGTACTTTAATGAATATGGCAGGAGGAAAAGTAGGATTGATTAGTGATGCTGTTGCTGAAATAGCTCAGCATGTTGAATCTTTGCGACGTAGAACCCAAGAAACTGGAGAAGATTTACGAAAAATGGAGCAAGAACAAGAAGCATTTGCTATTAGTTATCATGAATGTACTAAGTTAAATGCTCATCTTCAACATTTTGCAACACAGCCACAAAATCAACAAAATTTAGATATGGAGAAAAAAATTAGAAGGTAATTTAAATGTTCTTAATAATTTTGATTCAATAATTTTTTTAAAAATTGAAAATATTCTTATAGGCAAAAGGAACAACAAGAACAATTATTGAACCATAAAGTAGCAGGCTTAATGCAATTACGATTAACATTAGCTGACAAATTGAAAGACACCATTACTAGATTAAATAGCTTGCAATCTAGAGTTTTAGATGATGAACTTATTCGGTAAAAATTATTCACTTTTTTTTTCTTTTTTAAATAATTGACAGCATGATTTTTAAAGATTTAAAGAAAATATTTATTTTATATTTTTTAGATGGAAAAGAGATCAACAATTAGGAGGAAATGGTGCACCATTTAACAATAATTTGGATTCTATACAAGAGTGGTGTGAAAGTTTAGCTGAATTAATTTGGCTAAATCGACAACAAATTAAAGAAGCAGAACGTTTAAAACAAAAATTTGCACTTGAACCACCAGGAATGCAAGATATTCTTCCTACTTTAAATTCTCAAATTACACAGCTTCTTAGTTCATTAGTTACGAGTACATTTATCATAGAAAAACAACCACCACAAGTAATGAAAACCAATACTCGCTTTACAAGTACAGTACGTTTACTTGTTGGTGGAAAATTGAATGTTCATATGACTCCTCCACAAGTCAAAGTGAGCATCATTAGTGAAGCTCAAGCAAATGCTTTATTGAAAAGTGATAAAATGGCAAAAAATGGTGAAGCCAGTGGGGAAATTTTAAATAATACAGGCACAATGGAGTATCATCAAGTAAGAAAACAAAAATAATTAAAATTATTATTTCTATTGAAAATATTAAAAAATAATTTTGCTTTTTAGGCAACAAGACAACTTTCTGTAAGCTTCCGTAATATGCAACTAAAAAAAATCAAAAGAGCAGAAAAAAAAGGGACAGAATCTGTAATGGATGAAAAATTTTCGCTTCTTTTTCAATCACAATTTAGCGTTGGAGGAGGTGAATTAGTATTTGCAGTCTGGACATTAAGTTTACCTGTCGTAGTTATTGTTCATGGAAATCAAGAACCACATGCGTGGGCTACAGTTACATGGGATAATGCATTTGCTGAACCTGGAAGAGTGCCATTTGCAGTACCTGATAAAGTTCCATGGGGTCAAGTAGCTGAAGCATTAAATGTTAAATTTAAATCTGCGACAGGTCGTGCATTAACAGAAGATAATCTACGATTTCTCGCAGAAAAAGCATTTCGCGGTGGAAATGCAAGCGGACAAGATTATTCTAGTTTACTTTTGAGTTGGGCACAGTTTTGCAAAGAGCCATTACCAGAAAGAAATTTCACATTCTGGGAATGGTTTTATGCTGTGATGAAATTAACTAGAGAACATTTAAAAAACCCATGGGTCGATGGTTATATATTAGGATTTGTAAGAAAAAGACAAGCAGAAGAAATGTTGGCAAATTGTGCATCAGGAACATTCCTAATGCGTTTTTCAGATTCTGAACTTGGTGGTGTTACTATTGCTTGGGTTGGAGGTAAGTGATTTATACATTTTATTATTTCATATTAGATTCATTATTATAGTTTTTTTTGTCTCTGATTTAATAATAAAATAATTATTTTTATTTTATTAAACAATTTATAGATCAGACAGAAGTTTTTATGTTACAACCATTCACAAGTAAAGATTTCGCCATTCGGAGTTTAGCTGATCGTGTATTTGATTTACAACATTTACTTTATCTTTATCCTGATATATCAAAGGATCAAGCATTTTCTAAGTATTATACTCCGTTTACAGGTAATTTTATTCCCAGTATTTTTATTTTCTTTTGTTTATTCATATGATATTTTGAATTGAAATTATGTCAAATATATTTTCTTAGAAAATCAATCAACATCAACGAATGGATATGTAAAACCATTTTTGGTAACACACGTACCTGGATGGGGTGGGCCTGGTGTCGGTGGACAAACACCGTCGCACTCTTCTGTAGTTGGAGTAGGAAGTAGTGGTCAAAATGGCCCTGGTAGTAGTTATCCTGCAACACCATCTACTATGTTTCAAGCGCACAGTCCGGATCCTTCTGTAACTCGTGATACTCCATCAGTGGCTTCCAGGTCAGTCCCCTGGATTTAAAATATCATCATCTCTTTTTTATTAATATAAGCTGCCATAGAAATTTAAATATAAGATATGCAAAGATTCTTTTTTGACTTTCATACAATGTTGTAATTTTTATTTTATAACATATCATTTCCGGTGATTGAAATAATTATTTTTACAATGTTATATAATTATTACGTGTACTATTTGCCAATAATATATAATAATATATAAAGTTTATGTTTAAATACTTAAAATTTTATTAATAAAAATAAACGAATGATGAATTCGCAAAAAAAAAAAAAACACATTCCTATAATTACATAATATACTTTGCATATCTTTTATGTTCTATTTGTGCAGATGAATCTCAGTATTGTTTTTTTATGTTCTCTTTTTGTGAATGATTAGTATAAATATATGTAGCAAGTGCTATAATTTACAGTGATACTGTAGTTTCACATTTTATAAATTTTTTTAATGAAATTTTTGAAATTTTTATATTATTATTGTACCGTATTGAAACATAAATAATATTAATTCATGATTTAAAAAATTGTATACTAAAAAATATTGAGTGCATGAAGACAATTTTGATAAAAGATATAATTTTTTTTTTATTTTGCTTGAAATTAATCTTCATGTTACTCTGTCAATATTATAACTTTTTATCAATAAGCATATGTTTAGCATTAAGTGATATTATTAGAAAGCTTAATATAATTCAATACTGCCGTTATGAAATTTCCAACGTTTATTGCAAAAAAAATTTTATACGATTTGAAAAAAACACAAATATGTTTTTTACGGAATAATTGATAAATGGAATATTTCATATTCGTTCTAATTATGCGATACTTAATACAGTTGAGTAATAATACAGTTGAATAATATTTCAAATTTTATAAAATTGCTTGTAAAGCAAATTACAATGAAATCCGTCCAACGGATAATGTAGATAAAGTAGATCCATGGACTTTCAAATATTGATTTTTGATATTTTTTTTCATGTTTTCATTTTTTTTATCATATCATATATGTGATTTTTGTAGCATTAATAATGGATATAAAGAAAAACAAATTAAAAAATAATGATTCATGCGTTCTTCTCAGACTGCCAAATTTTATAATTTCTCTCTCTCTCTCTCTCTCTCTCTCTCTCTCTCT
>NW_006263331.1:440720-456842 GCF_000469605.1 Apis dorsata
ATCTATCTATCTATCTATCTATCTATCTATCTATCTATCTCTATCTAAATAGAAACGGCTTATCCATGGCATTATAAAAATAAAAATCAAAAATTGATGCAAATATGTATTCTTACACATGCATACGCGTACACATTCACATATGTATGAACACACACAAATACATAATGAATATATACATATATATTACATTGCACGTGATGTGTGTGTATGCGTGTGTGTGAGTGTATGTGTACGCACGTATGCATTTATTTATATATATTAAATTTATACGAAAGAAAATAAAAGTGTTACACATATGCGAAAAGAATATATAGTAGGAAATTTTTAAAAAATCGAAGGCATAGGCCTGGAGCAAGCCGGTACAACCACAACAACGGAAAATCAAATGTTTAAATGCTGAACTGCTGAAAAAATAAACACAACTCCAATCACATGATAATTATAATTTTAGTACTGGCAATCGAATATATTTAATCATTATTATGAAATTATTACGAGACCAAGGCTAGAATTTTTAAAAAAATCATCTAAATAGATTGTATTTTTTTTTTGTAATAAACTAAAGGCATCGCAGATGACTCTTAAGTGACCGATCAATTTCAATTAGGTTGGGGATTTTTTGTGGTTGTTCGTATTTCCTTTGCCGTGTTGTACCGGCTATCCGGCTAATCGGTCACACGTTTCGTTTCGAAACAGATGGATAAACTCTTCTGAAAGATTCGAGCAACAAATTAAATACTTTAAAATATTAAAATTAAGAGAAGAGGAAAAAGGAGAACAGGAAAGAACAAAGCTAGATTGAATTGGTTTCGTACCATGTATAATATATTTACGAGTTGTTCATTATTATGCCAGTGATTGGAGTTGTGTTTTAATTTGTGGTAGCTACGCTCCGGGCCTTGGCCAGTCAAGTGTTGGGCGAACAAATTCGGACATGGACTATGTGGAGCTGATGGGCCATGCTGAGCTGCCTTCGATCGAGGAAAATCTCAACTTGGATCATTTTAGCTTCAACGAATTCATACAAACGTACAACACTAAACCGCAATAGGTATGTTTAGGCGCGATAATTTTTTGTGTCTAAATTTCTATTAATTGTCTTCGTTTTTCACTTTAAATCACTTTTTCAATCATACATCATTCAACATTGTAATTTGTTATTATTATTATTGTTCTTTTTATAGGGGAGGGATGTAAAAATGTTTTTGTTGTCTTGAATATATTATCTTTTATATCTATTAATTATATTCGCTTCTAAAAAAAAAAAAATCTGACATATCTTCTTTCATTGTGTGCAATATAGATATATGTACAGAATGAAACACGTAACTGGAATCGTTTCGATTATTTTGCAAATAATGATCTTAATAAAAAATATTTCATATAAGAATTGAATGTTTTCTAAGGGAATATTATTTTAATATTATAATATTAATATATATTCATTAATTTTTTTGTAAATAAATTTCCTTATCTATGAAGGAAATATATGAAGAAGTTTATTTTTTTAATTAAAATCATTATTTATAGAATAATTGAAATAATTTCAATTATTTGTTACATTCTGTATATACAATGTAAATGAAAATAACTTTTATAAAAGCTATTTAATCATTTAATTTTACAAACGAATGATAGCAATCGATAGCATTTATATATATTATGATTAATTCATGTGTCGCTTTATAAATTGATTACTTTTAGTTTGGATAAAATATTTATTATATAATAATAATGTCATTTAATGTTTAAGTATTTAGTTAAATGAAATTGAACAAATCGAATATTTGATACATATTATTGAAAAAATTGATCTTGTTTTATTATTTAGATTTTATTTGAAAAAAAATATCATTATAATATTCTATTATAGTAATAATGCAAATATAATATACAAAAAAAATATAGTATATTAACTTTGATTGTTGCATAGTCTACAATTTTAAAAATTATATTTTTTTATAAGATAATGATATTTCTTTTAGAAACGTAAAAACATTAAATAAATATTGTGCTCTCCTTTTTGTTTCTAATAATTACCTGTAATTATATAATAGTAAAGCAAAATTTTTTGTTATTTATTAAAAAACAAGATATGAAGGAGAAAATGATGAGTGAGTAATGATGAGATCTAGATGTCAACGGAGAGTAGAATTGTTATAATAATCGCATAGAATATATAAATACAGACAATCATTTTCGCGTCCACTTATGTAAATAGAGAATTTACAAAAAATTAGAATTTTAATTTACCAATAATCTAGAATATCTAAATGAGAAAGGGGGGTTGTGCAACGTTAATATAGAATATATATAACATGCAATTCGTGTGACCTAAATATGTGCCTTAAAATCTTCGAATTTCTGCTTGTTATATTTTTTAACAAACTCTTAAGACAACTTGCATATTTTCGGTATGAATATTTTTTTCTTCGTTTGACTCATCGTTCGATTTGATAAAGAAATGATGTATTTTCTACCGTTTAAACATTTTGTATATTTAAACGTTACTTATTTAAAGATATTTGAAAGAATGAAATCTATTTGATGCGTAATATTTTTAATGCGACGAAAAAAAAAAAAATATGTATTTTCTAATTATCGAAATAAAATTTTCGGTAAATATTATATATTAGATTTATAAATATAAGAGATTCTTATCGCTAATTAAAAATATATATGTTATTCGTTTTCTAATAATTGTATACCCTCCCCTGTAATTTATGTAATCTATTGAAAATTAATTGTTGCGCGTATATAAATCATCGACGTACATTAGATTTCATTTTGGATAGATTTGAAGGCATCGTTATCCTCATTATATTTACTATATATAATATAAATATTATATAATATATATATATATATTATATATTTGTGTGTAACCGCGTATGGATTCATGTATGTACGAATTTATGTATGTATGAATGCATGCATGTACCTGACTATGTATATGCGTGTGTGTACGTACATGTGTATGTATGAATGTATGTAAAGATAAGTAAACTTCTAATTGTAACGTTAACATTGTTCATTATTCAAATCTATTGTCTATTATCTTTTATCTAAAAATTAGAGTTTATTTTATTATGCAGAACAATCTTACTGTTTGTAAAAGATATACGATTATTATTATCTTTATTCATCTACACAATAATTATTATATAAATGTAAAATATATAAGATGTGTTCGTATAGAATAAAATAGGTTTTTAATTCGATTCCTAAATCGTGTTTCGGTTTAAATTTTGACAATTAAATACTTTTTCTCTAAATATTTATTATAAATATTATAAGATAGAAATAAATAACATAAACTTGTAACAAAAAAGTTATACAAAAGTTTCATGATCTAATAAGATTGCTAATATTTTACTTATTTTGAACAATCCTCGGCCAACACATTATCATCTTTGTGTAAGCAATCGCATTCAGGTATACATGTATCTTCGTAGTATCCAGGTGCAGGATAACTAACTTGATAAATAGTATCTGTACACATTGGATCCGTAGGCCGTTGATATTTATCCTTAGATGCCCAAGGTATAAATTCTTTAGGAAGAGGAGTCCAAGGTTGATAGGATAGTTTGTTTATAGTATCATATTCAACCTTTTCAGCAAACCTAAAAGATAACAGCGTAGAAAAAAAATACTTATTTAATTCGAAGAATCGTAGCACAATATGTTGCAATATATATTATTGGTCAATAAAGGACATTGCTAATGTACCTTTTGTATTGAATGACAGGTTTAAAACTCTGAACTAATTCTACCGGGCCTGGTTTCGCGTACGATAGTTTCGTCGTAGTTCTATCATCGATCGGTGTATCAGCGCTTCGAAGATTATCGCACGGAACAATAAGATCAGGTCGTAGCGTTGACTTTTCCACGAAATCACAACGGCTGGTAGTGTCAGATCGCATCGGGCCCTCACCTAACATCTTTCTACTTCGAGGTAATATCGGGGAACGTTTCTCGGCTTGAAGTGGTTGGTAACTTAACTAATTGATAAATCAAAGTAAAAAAAAAATATAAATAAAAATTAAAATAAGAAAAATTAAAAATAGAAAAATAACAATTGCAGAATGAAAAGGAAGAAGTTAATGGAAACGTCGTTGTAAATCGCAATGTACTTTGCTCGTTGTGTCTGCCGATATCTTGCCGTCAGCTCTTGTGATAGCATTGCAAGGAATAATCGGTTCCACGCGATCAATGGTCGATTCCAAATAGCTTTCTTTGTAAATAGTTTTATCATGAAATTCACCGCCATAAGGAAATACATTGGCAGGACAGGGCACTATAGGTTTTTCTATGCATGACTCTTCGTTTTTCAAATAACTTTCAGAATACGTTGTTTTTGCACACATCGCAATGTCTGGAGGTCTATAAACATTTCGTGAATTGTTTAATGTAATTAAATAATAATTAATAATAATTGTCTATTGTAAATTGAAGATACAAATAAGAAGTTTTTTAAAATGATATATACTTGTAAGTAGGTTTTTGTTGCCAAGAATATATATCTTTTTCTTGAATAGGAACAGGCTGATAACTTAATTTATGCGTGGTATCGTCAAAAATTGGTTCACTAGGTGGACAATAAACCGATACCGGTTTAAAATTAACCGTTGGTTCAGTGGATCCTGGATCCATATAAGAAAGCTTTGCTGTGGTACTATCCTCCAATTTGCCTCTACTCAAACGAATATTCCCGCATGGCACTATAAGTTCTTGCTTCTCTACATATTTACGTGGGTAATCTTGACGAACCGTTGTAACAGAATCCATTGGACCAGTTCCAATCATCGGTCTAATATCGAAGAAATAATTTCATCGTTAAAACTATTGAAAATTAAGAAATTTTTTTTAATTCGATTTGACATAGTTTTCTGAATCTGTTACCTATGTTTGGGTAAAATTGGTTTTGTTTTAGGCACAGCTTCGATAAGTTTGTAACTTAATTGATTAGTTGTTTCAGCGAGAAAACGAGCATCGGATTTAACGAGAGCAGGTTTGGGTCGGATGGGTTGAGATCGGCTGCGTCGCATTTCCGCATCATCCACGTTTAAATATGACAAATGATACGTTGTATTAGTTTCAAACAGCTTTGAAGGTGGATGATACGTTCTTACGGGGGCGAATGACTTTGTTCGTGATGGTTGAACATATTTTCTTTTACACTAAATACGCATAACATTAATGATAAAACTATATAATAATCGATTTTATCATTTCAATAATAGAAAAATTAGCAGATTTCTTACTTTTATATCACATGGACATTCTGATTTCTCGCATCTTGGTGTTCGAAGTTGCTTTTTCGTATTAATCTCGATTACTTCCATTTTGTATTTGATATTATTTTACATAATAATAATTTCCTTGTTTTTTTCGTTTTTTAATCAACAAGAGATTTATGTTTCCGGTTAATAAATCTCTCAAAAGATATGTAACATATAAAATACAATAATATAAAATGATAAGATTGTTGCAAACGTCAACCCCTACGTCACATCTTGCAACTTCAGTAAAAAACACATAATTTAGCGAATCATGCTTCGAAGTTAGTATTAAATCAATTATTTTAATGAAAACAAAATAAAATCAATGATAAAATCGATTATGTCAATAATCGAATATATATTTAAATATTTTAAGATATGATATGTTATGATAAGAAAATTTGTTATTTGCAAACCGATAATGATAAATGATTTAACTGATAATAATTTCAATTTTTGTCTTAGCTACTAATAGAAAATTTATTTCCTTATATCGTACGTATCGATTAAAAATATAATATGAATATGTAGAATGTTTTATTTTAAATAATAAGAATGTCTTTTCACTATTTTAGATCACAGTTAATTTTCAAGATTGGATAGATTTCTTTTTGATAGCATCTAGCGAAAATGCATGTAAATCGATGTATTCTCAAAACAATGATACATGGAAGACATAAGAAACATACAATGCGATTATGTTTAATTGTCCACGTTTCATTTTAAGGGGATGTCATTTATATGCGTGGTTGTAAAATACTGCCTATATTCGTTTATCTTTTTTTTCACATTTCCATATACGAAGCATATCGAAAAATATGTTTTAACAATTATATATATTTACTGTATACAATATAATCATACTATGGTTTGAATTAATATAGTCGAATTAAAAGAAAATGCTATAGACATAAGATAAATTAAACATAAATCTAACGTAGACTGTAGATTAGAAATTAGCATTGAAAAAAGAGGTAGTAATGCGTAATAAAATTAAGAAATATAGAACAAATAATAAGATGTATATCTGTGAGGCACCGAAGAGTTCTTTTCAGTTAACACAGAGAGCTAATGCTGTTTTTCAAGCATTTAAGAAGAAGGATCTTCCTAACACCAAGAGAAGAAAGGACTTTTGTTCTGGAAGCGCTGTGTAAATGTGTCGGAGAACGAGAATAGTCTTGGTGCTCCATTTCCCTTAGCCCTATAAAATAGTATTGATAAAATTACATTTTAAATCGGAAAATGTGTATGTCTTTACAATTTTTTGATAATTTATAAATAATTAATATATATAAATACTTTTCAACGATCACAGCAGGCATTTGAACCAATTGTACGGGACTTTTAGCATCCTTTAAAGCTTGTTGTAAATTCAAAATCTGTCCACGCATTACGCTCATTTGTTTATCAAAATGATGTCGATCGAAACCTTTATCTTGCTATAAAAATAAATATTTCTTATTCAAATTGATCAAATTCTAGTCAATTGTCTATCAATATAAAGTAATTTTAATTTATATAACTTACTTTAAATAATTGATACAAATCGTCACAAAGATCTTGTACAAAATTTTGATCCGAGAGTTGTGGTAACACAAGCTCTCGTGTTATATCGCTAAATGGTTGTTTTGCTTGACTTAACCATGCCCAATGATAAGGATATGCACGCCAAGAATCAGGATGTTTAAAAGGAAAAGCCAAACCATTGTCTATAGCGGCTATTTTTACTTCACTTTGTTCCATTCCATTTTTTCCCTTACTGTTATCGTATTTAATTAACCAATTTTCATTGCCTTTAAAAAGATTGTATTTAACAATTCCATATAACTCTCTATGTAAAAGTTAAAATTATCTTATGAATATTAATTACTTCTATCAGTATTCCTAATTATATAGTCCAAAATAACTAAGCGTTCAAATTGAAGTTGAAATTCTCTACTAAGTCGAGGTGATAGAGGTTCGTTTTCCCATCGCCTTAACCAATAATCAGCATCCTTGTAACCATCTACAAAAACTTGAAAAGAACCAACTTTCGGCGGCAAACCAATACGATTGAAGTGAGATCCCACTGTTGGAAACTGGTCCATAATTGCTTGCTTCATACGGGCTTTTTGACGGTCTAAGCGTGGGTAGTTAAATGTTTTACTGACAAGTTTAACTACTCTAGTGTTTGGTACTATGCCCAAACCTAATTTACGGTCAACTAAACTTGCACCCGCCTCGCTGAGATATCCTTGATTTGGAATTAAACAACTTCTCCCAAAGCAACAAGGACAACAAAGCTTGTGCATCCATTTTGTCCATTTTGGATTTAATCTTCCATATGGTTCTTCATCTTTTGGTTTAAAAACACCTATTATTCTCTATAAAATAAAATGAGCTGTTATTAATACATAATTAGTCTAAACAATCTATTACATAAGATTTTAATTTTTAAAGATAAAATATTATACCTTACCCCTGTAGGATTTTTTACAAAATAACTTCCACTAGAACCCTGATATATTCTTTCTGGAAAGATTCCATTATCTATTGCCAATTCTGCCTGCCATACTAATTCAGAAAATTGTGGATCATCTAAAAAATATAATGCACAATTGATGTGATTAAACATAAAAAAAAATTATATAATATTTTTTTATAATATATATTTAATAAATTACAAACCAGGAAAGCGATTGAAGGTGACATCAAGTTCCAGCCGACCAAGGAGAGGCTGGCTCTCCCGGTCAATTCCAGGGGAATCAATGGCTATAGTTTGTTCGTTGCTCAGATTGGGAACAAATTCAACGTCTGGTATTAATTCTGAACAATCGTTTACTGGTAAACAATTATTAGATGTGATTGAAAGATCTACCAGTGCGTCAGTTTCTACTAAGACAGAAGTATTAGTATTATTCTGACTATGATATTCTCGATAAGGCACGTGTAATTGCCGTTGTTCGGAGTCACTCATTACAATCGAATCTGCATAACAATATTTGGCAGATTCCTTTAATATTCAATCGCTTAAAAATTTGTTTGCACAAATAATTTTGTCTATTTTCCCATATTCTTATTCCACCTGTCAATGATGCAAACGATCAAATTCGTATTTAGCAAATATTTTCACCATTAAAAATCTAAAGTCTAAAGCAACCATTGCGTCATTAAAATAACTTTGAATTATTGTAAATTTATTAATTTATGAGAATAGCCATGGATTGAGAGTGTATGTTTACGATGCTTAAAAGAACACTGTATAACTAATTAATAACTATGGTTCATCATTCCAGCAGACGATATCAGCTGATAGGATTAACGCCATACTTAATTTTTTTTATACTATTTCCTGTGCTTATAGATATGTACACATAATTATAGTTTTCCATTTATGTAAAAAATGCATATTTAACTATATAATACATATAATTATTTTATGCGCCATTAATACTCTTATAAATTTGTCCACAAAATGTGTATGAATAGAGGGATATAATTGTATCTTATATAGTTTTACTTCAAATCATAATAAACATCAAACATAATAAATAATTATAAAATAAACATGTAATTTTTATTAACTATTATATTTTTCATACAATAACATTTTATTTATATATGTATATAATAAAATTATATTTTAAAAATTTGAAAATATTTAAAAAAACAAAATATTGTAAATTTTCAAAAATATAATATAATTTCTAAAAAAATATAATTCTATTTGTAATGTATATAATAAATAATATTAAAAAACAATGTTCATGCAATTAAAATATTTATTACAAAAATATGTGAAAAATTGTATACCAACCAATCAGCATAAAGAACATCCTATTGAAATACAAACAAGGAAGATAACGTTTCAATAATCATAGTCATATGTAATATTTGATCACATACTTGGTGTTCGCGTCGTTGCTTCAGTAGCTACGGATTCTCTTCAAATCGCATTTGGTTAACTTATTTTTTTTAATTACGATCGTGATGTACCTTTTGTGTGATTCTTTAAATATTTTGAATAATTTAGTAATTCGATCATTCATTTCTTGGAACTTTTTATCTCTATTGCTTTTCAAATACCGGTTGTCATGATCGATTTCTAACTCTAATAATTCAACATAACGTTAAGTTTAATTAATTTATTTATTTAATGTATTTAATTATTAATTATCAATGTAAATATCTATATTTTAAATGAGAAAAAAATATATGTATATATACACATATATACATACATACATGTATATATATATGTGTACATGTATATATTTAAGTAGTAAAAAACAGAAAATAAATTGTATATAAAAAGTTTTAATTCTAATTGTGTTAAAAATAAGAATTTATCATTGCAATTAATGCATCCTGTAAAGAGCAAAATGTTTCTTGTATGTGTAACTGTGGGCCTTGTACTTTTGGCCTCTAAATATCACAAGAATGTTTTTCAAAGTGTTAAACACCTTTGTCAACGTATAAAGAATAAGAGCTATAAACAACATGATCAAAAAAAGAAAGATCTTAAAATTACATTAGATAAAATTATTTTGGCTGATACTCCAGAAAAATGTGATTATGCCATTCAGCGTATTCACTGGTAAGTTTTATAATTATAAATTATAAGTTGTACAATTATTTTCTTATCAATATCCCCATCCAATGTGTATTAAGTCTATAGTACTGTTATGTGTTTACATTTTTTTTGTTGTATATCTAATTATGGACTTTTAGGAAATTAGTTATATTGAAATACATACATATATATATATATATATATTTTTTTTTCAGTTACTATTTATTATTTAAATAAGTTTCATTTATTTAAGAAATTATTAATAAATTATTAATAAATATATATTAAATTTATATATTTATTTTTTATACTAATGAATTTTAAATTAATAATTCTTATATATATATATGATTAGAATTTTCTAAAACTATAAATAACAATATATGAAAAATATAGAAATATATTATTAGCAATTTTATTTTAATTTTTTTAAATATTTATATAATTTTTATTAAATATTTTTTTGTTAAAGCAACTTATCTAATGATGTATTGGGTTTTGATTGTGAATGGGTAAATGAAGGACCCGTTTCTTTACTTCAACTTGCTACATTTAATGGAGTGTGTGGTCTTTTCCGTATTGGGAAAATAGGATATATTCCTCAAAAATTAGAAGTATGTAATATTTGATAAATTTAAATTAATATATAAATTAATTGTTATGTTAAATTAATAATACAACTAATTCTCTTAGGAGCTGCTAGCTAATAAACGTATTCTTAAAGTAGGAGTTGCTTCATATGAAGATGGTCAAAAAATTATAGCAGATTATGGTTGTAAAGTTTGCAATACACTTGATTTAAGGACATTAGCAGAACGTGTAAATTTACCAAGTCCAAAAAGTTTAGCTGCAATGAGTTTGCAATATTTAGGTTTGGAAATGGATAAACTAATAAAAGTAAGGTGTAGCAACTGGAATGCTGGCACTCTTACTGACGAACAAGTAGCATATGCTGCTTGTGATGCACTTGCATCTGTTCTTATTTATGACCAAGTAAAATATAATCTATAATTTGAAAAAATTTTATTATGAGAAATATATATATAATATTCATACTAAATTATTTTATATTTTATAGATCATGCAAAAAATAAAAGAAAAATACTCTTTGTGGGAAAACTTATTAAATTATATAAAAAATATATGTAATAGAAATTTAAATATGCAATTTTATTGTTTACCTAATGATGTAATTGATACAAGGTAATATTTTTGATTATTATTATTATTAATATTATTAATATATTAATAGAAAAGTTTGTTTCAAACTTATATCTTATATTTTAGATTTAGAACTCAACAAGCACATGTAACAGTTAATCAAAAAAATATTGAAAATAATTATTTTGATAAGATTACTAAAGATTTAAAGACAAAAAACATTGTACGTAAAAATAATATACCTACAAGAAATAAACCATTATATCATAATTGTTATTTACAAGCACCTGATGGAGAAATATTATGTACATGTGATCGTAAGAAAGCAGAATGGTATGTTACAAAAGGATTAGGAGAAATAATTGAAAACGAACCATTTACTGTAAGATTGAAATTTGAACCTTCTGGACGTGCTTTGGGAGAAGTTGGACAATATTATACACAAGTTAAAATTAATCAATGTGTAGTTTGTGGAACTTCAAATAAATTCATTAGAAAAAATGTTGTACCTCGAGAATATCGTAAATATTTTCCATGTGAGTTATATGTTTAAAATTTAATTTGATTTATTTATAATAGAATAGAATATCAACAAATTTACAAATCAATACAATTTTTTAGTGGTGATGAAAGCTCATCAATCTCATGATATATTATTATTATGTCCATCCTGTCATGAAATAAGTAATTGTCATGATCTGCAGCTCAGAAGAAAGTTAGCAGATATGTGCGATGCTCCTTTAGCTGGTCCATTAACACATATACGTAATAAACATGTAAATAATTATAGAAAATTACATTCTGCTGTTAAAGCACTGAAAGAGAGAACAACTTTACCTGATGCACGACGCAAAGATTTAGAACACTATATTTCGGAATGTACAAATGGACAACAAGTTACACCAAGTTTACTTGATGCATTAAATAAAGAATTAAAAAATGTTATAATTTCATTGCCTAATTATGATCAATTTAAATGCCAACCTCATGGCTTAAAGGTATTATGAATAAATAATGAATTAAATATTTGTAAAGTTTTTTTAATATATTAATATATATTATGTATATTGTATAATAATGTAGTATATTAAATTTATTTTACAGGTAGTTCAATATTTCCAAAAAAGGGAAGGGGGATTAGTAGAATTGGAGCGCATGTGGAGAGAACACTTTCTTTTGACAATGAAGCCAAAATATCTACCAAATTTATGGTCTGTTCGTCATAATCAAGAAAGATTAACTATTCGTCAATCTCAGAACAGAATTGAGCCAAAAGATGCAAAGGTAGCTGGTTTGGCATACTGAATTTTATATATTGTGTATATAAGAGGACTCGTATATGAGCGAGTACTTGTATTAAAAGACTGCTACATAAATCTGTATATCTTTTATGTGCATATATTTATATACATGTGCATATACATATTATTTATATATTTAGATATGTACAGATATATACAGATATACATAAGAAATAATGTTTTTCATTTTCTACCCAATTGATTGAAATTTATACAAATACATTAACTTATAAAAAAAAAACTTGTAATTTATAAAAAAGAAACTGTAAATAATGCTTCTATCTTTTTCAATATATTTTAACCAATTATAGAATATAAATTTTAATTACTATAAGTTAGATTTTGTGAAAATATCCGATTATTATTTATTATTTTATATTTTTATATTTTATTTGCAATTAAAATATCATTACAAGTATATGTACAGACTTCAAAGATATATCAATTAAATTTAGACTACATAAAAATAAGTTAAAGTCGTCTTGACGCGTTTTGTTCGGAATTTCTATTCGGAGGAGGAACTTTCACATTTTTTATTTCTTCATCAATGCGTTCTTTAGCACGTACAATTTTTGATTGAATATAAAATGAACCACCTTTTGATCTGTCATTAACTTCCATGAGATGTTTATAGTTACGTTCAATGGCTTCTATTTGGTCCACTCGTTCAACATTTAAAATCTGTAATGCTTCTTCTAAAGAAATACCAGTTTTATAATTTGTTGCAGCATGTTGAGCACCTCGTGTCCCACCGCCTGTTTTACGTGCAGCTGCTTGACTTGCCGCAATTTCTTCTCGCAATGCTCGTGCGAATGCTCTAAACACGACTTGCGTTCCCATTATTATTATTTGTACTAAGTGTTTTGCCATAACCTCTTTTCTTATTGAAAATAATTGTCAAAATAATTTTAGATACAATTTTTTCTTTATAATTTATCTTTTACAAAATATTTATATCAGACAAAATTTGTTTTTATGATATTCAAATATATATACTATTGTTTTCAAATTTTACAATAGTTTCCTTAATAACTTATTTCTTACACGTTTTGCACTTGTATTGCACCATTTCAGAACACATCGCTCATATATATATTTACTATACGTACATACATTGATTATTATTTATATATAAATTAAGTTTTTGATTCAAAGAATCATATTTATAATTGTGTCATAAAAATTTTTATTATATCTTATTTATCAAAAATTTCATATGATATTATCTATTTTTATAGAAGATTTCTAGTAAGTATATTAGGTTAGAATTAAAACATATATTCATATTCATAATATGAATATTCATAAAAAATAATACTTATTAAATATTAATTAATATTATAATTAAACAAATATTAATTCAATAATTCATAATTATTATTAAAAATTATTAATTATCATTTAATAATTTTATATTTAGATTTTGGTCAATTTTAATGTGAAGTAAAGTAGAATCTGTCTTTAAACTTCTTTCTATGAAATAAAAGCATTTTTATTTTATTTATATATTTTAAACATTAAATATACGTTCAGTCAGGTATAGGCAGTGTATTAAAATATTTTAATGCATTAACTGCACAAGAATCTTCTAAATTATACAAAGGATGAATTATTTTTACTAAATTTATGTTAGATGATCCAATAATCAATGGCCATGGAGAATTTTGTGCAATTGACAATCCACTAAGTGCATAACATGTATGATATACATCTTGACTTCTGAAATAATTATAACAATTTATAAAAGCTTTTATGATGAATAACATTAAGGTCTCATACTTTCCAGGCTTGTCCACAAGACTACCATAAGGATGTTGACAGCAAATTAATAAATATTCTTGTAAGGCCTCTTGATTAAACAACCAATATGCGGAATTGAACACTTTATTTTCCATAGTTAAAATTGTATGAATTAATGGAAAAGCTCCACCTTGCCAGAATGAATAACAACCATCTACTAACTTCTCTGTGCGTCCTTGGAATCCACCTTCTAAGCGCATTTGTTTATTTACTATCCATCTCTGAAAATAAATATATATAAATAGTGGAACTCTTTAATATAATATTTATTATAATAATAATTGAATACCAAAAATGATTTCAAACAACAGAAATGAGGTTTCCCAAGAAGCACTAGTGCTGCTAATCCACAAAATCCATATCCTCCATGAGCTTCCATGCCAGGAGAACCACCAAAACCACCTTCCCATGTTTGACATTTAGCTATCCAACTTTCACTTTCTTTAAATATTTCAGGAGTATATACATTTGTTAGTTTTGCTACAGAAAGAGCACAATATATTCCTCTTATATCTGTTTCTCCATCTTTATGCAAACTAAAAGAACCATCTTCTCCATGTAAGGATGATAAAAACTGTTTAAGTCCTTTTCTAAAATCAAATATATAAGATTATAATAAAATAAATAATATTCTTAAAGGGAAATCTTTTGAAATACAATTTTAAAAATTATATTTATTTTTTTCATAGCTGTATATATATATATATATATATACCTATTAATATATATACCTATCAATATATATACCTATTAATATATATACCTATCAATATATATACCTATTAATTACTTGATAAGCTTGAGGTGTACCAATAGTGCATAATGCATTTATTGCTGCATATGTAGAGGCTAAATGAGGATGCTGTCCTGGACCTCCTCCAAAACCACCTTCTGGTGATTGACATTTGGCTAAAAAACTAATAATTTTAGAATATTCATCATATTCTAAACGCTCTCCTAAAATTTGAAGAGAATGTAGACTCCAATAACACAACCATGGTCTACTAGAATCTAAACACTAAAAAACAGTATATACTATATTATAATAATATTTTAAATATAATAAATTATTAATAAACATAATTAAAAATTTATTTTTACCTGATAAGCTTCACTAAGTTGAAATAAAGATTTTTTTAAAAATTGAATATGTTTTTGTCTTGCTAAAAGAGGTTCATTGTTTAATTTATATAATTTCAATATATCATTTTCAACACGATCCTATAATCAAAACATTTAAAAAAATATTAATAACAAATAAAAAAAGACATATTTAATAAAAATAATTAAGTTACTAAATATAATATACATAAAAATATACCTGTCGTATTGAACTTGTAGTTTGATATCCTTCATCATCCTGTTTTTGTTTTAATATTTCTGCATAAGTTCTAATGTGTGGTTCATCACGTTCGTTAATCATTGAATTCCACATAATCTATTAAACACGTGGATATATTGCATTAACAATTAAAAGAAATAAATGTTGTATTAAAATTTAAGAATAAATATAAAAAAATGGGAATTGCACTAAGAAATTTTAAAAGAGAAAATAATAAAAAAGATGTCTTTTATCATCATTTAAATAATAAAATTTTAAATTTTAAATAAAATTTTTTCAAGTTATTATAATAACTATATCACTTTCATGTTGAATATACAATAATTACTTGAAGATGAGAAGAAGGTTAAAATTTCTTTGACATTAACTAATACCACAAATAGGCACAGATGAGGTACAGAATAGACATGACATTTTATGAGATTTTATGTTCCATGTTCTGAAATACCGACTTCGAAAAAAAACAGTGTTTCTTACGCCCTCTGCAATTTGTTATACATTTCTATATATCATATCTATTTTATATATAAAATAGATTATTTATATATATAAATTGTCTTATATGGCATTATTATCTTAATTTATATTAATATTTATATATTATATATTATATTGTATATTATATTATATATTATATTATATATTATATATATTTATGTTTCAGATAAAAGTTCAGAATGA